>NW_024091416.1:0-20474 GCF_014356525.2 Nilaparvata lugens
AACAATGGTATAATACTAGCGAATACTATTCTTTCGGTGTAGATTATATTGTATATTTTCCGGTTGAAGATTATCGTGAATACTGTTAATTTTCCTTCAAACCTGCTGATTGGAATAAACATTGTATTTATATTTCCACTGATGACGATAATGAACGACTGTAACTTATGCGTACGGGTGAAGGCGAGGGATGGAAGCATTATCACCGTACTCTATTCTAATATAATAAATAGTAGCCCCCTGGGTTGGAGAAATCGCTAATGAATAATTGTTGTTGTATTGATCTTTGGGGGGCGATGTCAGGATACACCACCGTCAAAGTCAGACACATCCATCCTAGCACTGAAAATCAGTCTTGTTTTGGCGGTGGCCACTTTTGTCGTTCTTGTGCTGAAAAAGAAGTGTCTTGTTTTGACGGGGCGAGTCCGTGACTAATTTCTCTACCTGGAAAACAGTCTCTGGTTGTCGCTATCAGCTTTTGACGCTTATGTCTGTTAAGCTGGCAGAATAGCTTGAAAGTAAACTAGTTTCAATTTTGGCACAGACTGTACTTTCTCTGAAATATTCTTTTTAGAACTTAGTGTGACTGTAGAAGTGTGTGTGTGACCACCATTGGACAATACTCCTGCGTGACATTGTCTCTTATCTCAACCTTATTTAGTTCTATTGCTTCCTCTCTCATTCTCTCTCTCACCCTCCATCACGCTATCTCTATCACTCCTGCGCCTTTCTCTCACTCTCTCTCTCTCTGTCTAACACACACACTCACTCGCGCTCTCTCTATCTCTCTCTCTCACTCTCTCTCTTACCCGGTTGTGTGCTAATGCTCTCCTTTCTTCAAAACCCCTCAGGGTTTTGTTATTATTTCATACAATGCTTCAGAAATAATTATCTACAACCTATCTTGAATTTGACTTTCCCATGCCTAGATTTGTAAATTTATTTGTGTCAATAATATTCATTACTATCAACTCTTGCTTGTAATATTGTGAATTCCCCCATTCCACCGAGTAGGATTGTATAATATAGTTCAATTCAATTAAATCCTCACTTCTTCACTTTCTCACTATAGGCCTATATCCCTCAGAACCACACTCTCTTGTGAAATACACAATCCCCTACACTGAAATAATTTGACTCCTTCAAGTTATGTACTCCCAACTTGATAATACCGCCCGTTGTTCTCTCAATAATATTTGTTGAACGAGCGTTAGCAAGTTCTTACTTTTTACTCAAGTTCAAAGTTGTTGCCAGTCTGTGAGTTTGCTTGTTGTTTGAATGCACTACAATAACTTTAGAAAGAGTTGATCGATCAGCTTCAAATTTTGAACACGCACTCTTCGAACCTTTTCACAGGTCAAGTTCGTTGAACAACAAAATATTTTACTCACTTCTTCTTCTTTTTATTCAGGATATAAAAGTAACATTGAAAGTACTGCATGAGACAAAATAACTTGCTCCTGTGTGTCTGCCTGACTATTATCCTTCAGTAGCATACGCGTAATATTAATGATACAAATTGTGATGGCAGTTGCTATGTCGTTGGTGTTATTGATTTAACAAAATTTGAATTCTGATTCTGAATCATTTACCCATACGGAGAAACCTATGAAGTCCTATGGATTCACGTAGGCCTACAGCGTAATATAAATAGGAAAACAGCTTAATGTTCCTTTTCCAAAGATAATATAACAGTGGGCTTCACTGGGATTCTTATTCAAATTGAAAAAAAATTCTGTATGTAGCTTCAAAATAATTTTGGTCTGCCATCTTTGTTCCACCACATTGAATCAAAAATTTTCTATGGGAAGGTTTCAATACAAGATTCAAATAATAAAGAATTTCAAGAGACAATGAATGGTGGAAATCGCTCATGAATATATATCAAACCGTTTCAAAGATATTCACATTTTAGTGTTGAAGTTTTTGGATATCTGTGATACAGAAATATTGCTCGCCTAGAACAGGATAGATTATTCATCACATATTCTTATCATTATCGTTCACTAGCAACCTATTTTAAGCGTTTATATAGTAGCTGCTGAGAGAGATTTATGTGATAGATATACCTGAATAATACTATTAAATACTATATTCGACTAAACAACGAGTGACCCAAATGAAGCGATTCAAATATAAAAAAAAAGAAAAATGGGAATGCGAAAAATATTATAATATTTGGAACTCCATAACTTATCATTTAATTGAGAGACATTTATGGGATTAATAATTTATTGAAAAACACTAATAATTTAGCAATATTGCACTAATAGTTTTAATTTTAGATGACTCTCTCCTGGATTATTGAGTTATGTGTTGGATATTCCTCAGTGATTGCTGCATCATCTGAGAAAACTCCGTAAAAGTGATCTCTGTTCGAATTAACAGAATGCTCAAGTATAGACATTTAGGAGAAAACAAACATTTCATTTAATGTTCATTGAAATCGACCACATCAGTATATTTACACGTGAATTACCGGTAGTGTATTGTTAATGTATTAAGATTGAGAAGATAATATGAGCATCTTATTGGTTTTTCTCTCAATGATTGAAATGAATGGCTTAATTGCTTTTATATAATCATGAAAATATCACAGTTTATTACATTCCAGTACAATTATCTTGTTTCACAATCCATTTCTAAGTAGAGCTCATAAGTATCGTAATCTTGCCATACAATTACCATACAATAATTGAAGTTGATTTCATTCAACTTCAGTGGTGCCATTTCACCAACTGCTAAAGGGGGGGGGAAACCAAGAGGTATTGGGGGGGGAGGAATAACCCCAAAGGATAGAGGGACCTGGGTTTTTCCCCATAAATTTTACATTAGAACAAGTTATTATATGCTTCATTTTTTCCAATTTTATACAAATGTGGTTGAAGTATCAATACAAACATATACATTATTAGTTATTAAATTCAATCAAGGAATATTTATTGGAAATATGGGTCTACAGAGAGGCCCTAGAGTAGGAATACACTGAAACAGATTTCTTAAAAATCATGGAAAAAGATAAATTTTTCTTTTACAATGACAATTTCAACAATTTCATTGGGGATCAATTCTATATTGGAAAATAACTTTCAGTTAGAAAGCTAAAGATACATAATGTTCCCATAATTCTCAACAACCCTTTACATACATTTTTGATTGTCTGATTGTGCCCTTTCTTTTGCTTTCACTGTGACATCTTGCAACTTGTTAATTCTCACATTGAAATTTATTCAATAACTCACTTATTGTGTTCTGATCAATAAGTGTACACATTCTGTATTCAAACTATACCACAGAGAAAAATATATTATTTATTACTCTGTACCCGTATCCATACTTTCAAGGCAATTTTGCTACATTGTTGATACTGTAGAAGGAATTATACTACTGCTGATAAAGAAAAGTATTAAATCATTATGAGACTCTAAGGATTCGTGTAGATAGACCCGCATTTTCATTATTTATCTGATCCTTGAGGGGGGCCTAGGCCCCTAGGCAGCTGATTATAAGTAAGAATTAATATTGATATTTTCATAATACAGTACACCTAAAGAATTGGCAAAGTTCATGGTAAGGGTGAGGAGGTACTCAGCTCTTCCAACTAACATCGGATTAGTTTTGTGCAGTCTACTATAACAGACGTTCCCATATGGATGTTACTATAGACGTATTTATCATCGTATTCAATTTCTGTTTGTTAGTTTGTTTGTATGTCTGATGGAAATCGAAAACGGCTCTAACGATTTTGATTAAGTTTGAAATATAGTATATAGTTTGAAATATAGAGTTTGTGCCGAGCACTATATTTAATTCAGGCCTTTTCCAAAGTTATAATAGTAAATTTAATACGCAATAGACTAGAGCCATTATTGTGAGTTAGCGAAATAAATTATTTTCTCTCTCTCTATTATGAACGGCCATGACTTCGAGTTTCCCATGATAGATATTTAAAAATTGTGGCTCCGAGTCGTCGAGGAATGTAGATTATGGAATTATCTCTAAAACTTAGCCTTCCTGTCGCAACATTAGAGTGCGATAAGTTGGAAAACAGCAAGCATTGAAATTATAACAAACTACCGATTTTGCAGTTACTATTTGGTCCAAAGGCTCTAGAAGCCACGCGACGATTGGTCAAATTTATTCCCTTCGCCCAATAGGAGACCTGTTTCTAAACACAGTAGTGGGGATTCCCCAGCCGCGAGACCAGATTACGTTTCGGAGGACACTTTGCTAGGAGCACTACGAGAGTAAAGATGTAGTCATTATGTTTCGCCCTTTTTGGGCAAGTTTATAAGTTTATATAATTAGTTAATGTAGGAGCTAGTTTTATTTTTATTAAAGTTTAAATTTTCTAGTAGTGCCATGCTTGAAAGGTTTAATTGTGTTTCTTCTTCATGTACGAATAATTGTTTCTTCAAATAACCGCTAAGCGGTTCATGTCTGTCCCCAAACCAACTTCATGTACCACCCCTTTGGTTCCGCAACTTTATGTAACACCGCTTCAAGACACCCGTTCAGACGACAGGTCTAGGGACGTAAGAGGACTTCGCCGTCAAGCCAAATTCAACCGGTAAAAGTTCACCACCAAAAACAAGGTACTGTAACCCCGACGATAAAGCAACGTACAGACCAACGAAAGTGCAGTGTAGTGAAACAAAGGTTCATTCGAGAATGTCAATCAAAAGTGGGGATTCAAAATTATTATGAAATGGGTTATATGGGTTACTATCGACGAAATTTGGGTTCAACGGGCTTTTCTTTCTTGAGTAATTTCATGTTGAAGTTAATTATTTGTTATTTTATGACTGATCTTGTTTGGTTTTGTGACGTATTGCTATCTAAACGGGGATAGTAATGCGCCCCCGAATCAGATGAAGAATGTCAACAAAGTAACATGATATTGTTGTTTCTGTTGTTCGATTTTAGTTGCCAATGTTTATTGAAGTTTTCTTGACTCTAGCCCGTTCACCTGCATGAATTAGGTATAGACTCAGGTGTTTTCTAGATGTGTCGACCTATTTCTAAATTCTAAATTTTATTCAAAATTATCTTCTTTATCATCTTTTAAAAGGTCAGGCACAAGTTTGTGCTACGAAAATCATCATTTGGATTAGGACTCATGTTTAGGATAACTCACTGAGGGATCTTAAAAATGATTAGGTACGGTAATAATATTCATCAACCGAGTAGCAGCTGACTGAGAGAGTTTTCCGTCGTCAGTTGAAAACTGTTGATCAAGAGAGTTTTTCATCGTCAGTTGAAAATAGCTGATCGAGAGAGTTTGCCATTGTCAGTTGAAAACGAGACAGATGTGTTGAGTCACCAAGTTTGTTGACGTCATTTTTTTGAAGTTATTGCATGATTCGAGAAAATAGGTGCAGAGAGCAGCCGAGTGACAGCAACGCAACGCAAATTTGAATTTGGAACATAATGATTGCGGTAATATTAATCAGGTAAATGCTAAAGTAGTCAGTTTTAATATACCTGAGTAATTGAATTATAAAAATTCATTCACTTTTAAGTTTCCATCTCTATGTCTTTGTACTTTCAACTCTGTTTCTTTGATATTGTTATCTTCATAGACGTGAAGTAGATAGATAAGGGTGGGTGTCTTCCATGGGTAAAATGAAATGTCTTTCCGACTTCTGCAGTTGAATACTTGTAGCTAGTAGTTCGGTGAACAGTAGACCTCGTGCAGCATTTATAAACAGATCTCATTGTCAATATGTCACTTCAATTAGCCCTTCGGACATCGGAAAAAAGAAACCGGTACCGTGACGAGAAATCGTAAGTGTTGAAACGGCCAATGACTGATTGGCGTGTATTGACGATGACAATATTACCTGTTATAAATGAAACCGAGAGCATTGCCAAGCTGTAATCATCAAAAGCTAATTTACAAACATGCCAACATACATATACAGACAAAAGCAAATCCCGTCGTTGAAACGTAGAAAAATCAATCATCAAAATATTATCATGAAAAAATAACATTTTCCCGCTATTTTGGGAAATGATAACTGTATATCTTCCAGTATTGAAAATTACATTCAAAATGAAAAACAATACTGAATAATTTTATTATATTCAAAATTCTCAATGTTCGAGTAATTAACCTCCTCCAGTAGGCCTAGACTACATTCATCACAGTAGAACCTATATAATTTGTAGCTTACGGGACCAAGCATTTAATACGAATTTTGGAGGGTGACGAATTATTTATCAAGCTCTGCAATATCGAGGCTGATAAAACAAAATACGAGAAAATTATATCATTGATACTGATCCCATCATTGCCCATAATTAATTCATAATATAGCCTCTATGAATGAATATAAGAAAAAATTGTTAAATATTAATTTGACATACTTGTAAAAGATTTCAGAGATCAATACAACTGTTCATGAGCGAGTTCTTCAACCAAGGGTGTCTCTAGTTATATTATTATATGTGAATCCATAGAACTTTAAAGTTCACTCCGTATGGGTAAATAATTCACAATCAGAATTCAAAATCCCTAAACTAATAATACCAATTACTATAACGTTAAAGGTATTGCTATCACAAGTTGTATTATCTAATACATATAGGCTATGTTGGAAACAAACAATACCTAGACAGGCAGACAGACATTAACGAAAGCGAGTTGATGTAAAATTTGTATATTAATCAGCTGAATTCGGGGCATTAAGGACAGTATATGTGATTATTCTTAAATAGCATTAGCTGTTATGAATAAATGGATAAATTGTGGTACGGTAATTAAAGTGAGAAATCACTCACATTCATTGGTGTGGCGACGACCGTTTCCTGCTTGTATTGCACATTTTCAAGCCTAAGAGAAACTGAGTAACAGAAACATGTATGTGAGTGTCTTTTTCACTTTAAAGTTATACTTAAATACGATTGTAATAATAATAGTTTATGGATAACCAACAACGATAAAATTTGAAGGAAAAAACAATTTGTATGAATTTCAATTTTTGATCAACAATATCTTCCGATTATCACTATTTTTCAATGTATAATATTCAAAATCCCTCTGAGCGTAGTTTTGTGCTCTACAGCCTAGGACCAGGTAGAGAACTATATCTCTTATAAAATCCCAGGTACACCTTCTAACAACGCTTATTGTATTTTGAAGAAAAAACCTTATATCCAGCTGCAACCATCCATCACCAATCTCATTGTCATCACATTGAGATTTCTAACAATGATATAAGTTCATATCATTGTGAGAAATCATAAGAATATGTTCTATGACATTCATCTGTTATATGCAATTTATCTCAGTATTTCCTAGCAGAGAGACGATCATTAGGACACCTCAAGTATCAAAATTACAAGCACTCATAACTTTTTTCACAATGATCGGATCTCATCGTACTACAGCTCATTCTTCTTGGCTCGACAAGACAGTTCAATATCATGAATTCCGCTTTTCAAGCTTTCTCGAATAAAAAAATAGTTCAAACCCTCTGTCTAATCAATCTGTAAATAGAGTGCTGAGAACGTCCAAATCGCCCTTTAAGTGGATGGCATTGTTGATGAGACTACGAAGATTGTTTACTCCATCTCCAAAGTGGATTCTGTGACGATGATCCAACAGAAACTAATATCTCCATTGTGAGCTATAAACCGATGCAGTAATGTCAAGTTGCTCAATAAGACTGCTTGTATTCAGCATCGAAGTAGTTCAACCATTTCACCGCAGTCTGCCACATAATAAACATGTCTGATACTAGCATTCCTTTGAACTCTGTAAGATAGAGTCTCCTTTACAATAATCCCCATTGTTGGTGCTCTGCGACCGATGTGTCTCAGTTCAAGATTGATTAGCTGCCTTGGAAAGATCGACTTGGTTTCACCATATTGAACTCTCACAAACAACGGAAACTCATTATCTTTCCATCGAATTCTAGGAAACCGCAAGACGGACCTCTAGCAAAATGTTCATGATCACCTAGAAGCTTTCTAGTTTTCTCTGAGGGTTCTTTGCAAAACCCAAAAAATCCTAAATGAAGTGTTGCAAGATTCCTTCAAAAGCTGAATACACAAAGTATGCTTTATCTACTGAAACAATTTTGTCTTGAACACCACGGGAGAAGATTATACTTATTGAGAAATGAATATTATTAAAATAGAGTTTGTCGATCTGTTGGTCCGTAGGGTTTGCTTGCTTCCTAGGAATTCCTATGGGAGATAACACATTTTCTATTTCTGGTGGAGAGCTTCCTGAAGAAATGTTCAGCAATGTGGAAGTAAAATTACATGAACTTTATGAAATTACATTATCAAGTTCAAGTGGGAGTCTATACAACAGTTGTAACGTATTAAAATTCGATAAGCAAGCGAAATCACTAATTGAAAGAATTTTATAGGTCTGGAGCAAACAGCTGCTCTATTATCGCTAAGTGCGATAGCAACAAGTGAAAGATTAGAACGGGTACCATGGCTAAAATCAGAACAGCCGAATAGAAAAGAACTTTATTTGCTATTTATTATATTATTCATCAAGTATTGGAAATTTGAGGTTAGGCTATAATACCCACTGATCGGCGACCTAATAATCGATCAAGCCGTATAATGTGAAATCTAGCCAGACACCTTGGCAAAAATTTGTTGTAAACAAATAGTATTCAACTAGAGGATTTGGAAAGGACATGGCTACTTGTCGTAGAGGGAAAAACAACTTATAAATTCCAAAAATATTTATTATCTGTAATGAGCATGAACAAATACACCAAAAAAATAAATTAGAATATTAAGGAAGTGGGATATTCATAGGCGCATGGATACATTTGTGAATTTGCATGAACCAATCAAATTACAGTAATCGATGGGCGGCAATAGAGAGTCGATTCAAATTTATCTATAAATATTTTTATAAATGATAAGAATTTATAAATTATCACTACTCGTTTATGTATCAGATATGGTCCGAGTAATTATAAAATATAATACCTAAGATATAGGTAATAATTTAGTAGATTGGCACGGACTATTTGATCTTTTTAATGGCGTAGTAACTGAATATTTGAATGTATGCAAATTTGTAAGTCTGAAATAGGATTGTAGAAAATAAGGGTAGGACTTGCCCACTTGCCTGCCAGACACTGCCATGGAATGCCACTAAATTTTATAGAGCACAAGTCCCTTTGTTAAATTGCACGTTTGAAAGACTTAGAATATAAATTCATTGATTAATTTTTTATAAGACTTAGTGATGCTATATTGAAGCGTAAATCATTAGATATTTATTTATTCCCTTGGAGAGGACGACTTCGGCCACCAAAAATCCAGGACGACCAGGAAATTCGGATCGCCACCATCGTCTTGTGAAAATTCAGCACGTGAGTGATAAATTATCGAAATATATAAAGTTAGGGCGCCCTCAGTGCTTCGAGTGAAACAAAGATATAAAAAGCTAGCTCGTCGAAAGGTTATGAATATTGAAATTATTATGAAACTTGCGCAAGTCTTAAAAGGTACAAAAACATATTCTATGGGACAAGAGTTGTATCAAATTTATATATCTACAGATGCACAGATTAAAGGAGTATTTAAATTTAATATTATAATGTACATATGCTCACTCAATCATTTATTTTATTAGAGAACTATGAGTTATAAATGTAGCTCTTGTTCACTGGATAAGTTAATTCATCTGATTCCACCAGAGGCCGAACCTTAAGCCCTGAGAGATATATAATATTGAGAATATACTGAGATCTATATATATTATTATATTGAAGATTGATGATATATCAATCGATTATTTTTATGATTTTTGGAAAGGAGATATATAGTGAGATTTTAAAATTGACAAGCAGCAGCAAGTCGATATCTGAGCTGCATAGAATAAATGTGTACGATTAATGATTTAAAAGCACATGGTAACGTTTCTTGCAAAAGAACTAGTGAGCTAATCTCTGATATTTTATTTTTGATATATTTGTTCTTATTTTTATTATTTTGCTTGTTGCTCTATATATTTCTACATTTATTTGTTCGTTGATATTTTCTTGTACAATATATGTATCAAATTTTTTATGGTGTATCCTTTATTTGTTTCTCCACTTCCATGCATGACCAATCTCATATTTATGGAGTTATCAGTATTGAAATATTAAGAAAATTACCAACCGACTTTATTCTTCACCGAATAAGTTGGTTTAGTCAGCGATATTTAGCTTTGATAATCAAATCGTTGGAAATAATACGTTCCAGAGATTTATATAAATTATCCCAGAGCAGAGAATTGTGGGAGCTCCTGGGCGAGCCTATAAGAATTTGGTCTAGTTTATATTCTAAGAACCACAACCAGAGTCATACAATTTTTTACTCATGCTTTACCGACTGCAGCCAAGCCAGGCAAACCGTTATTCATAAAAATAACGTTACACAGTCTATATAGCAAAGAATTCATTACATAGTGAATTTTCACTGAAGAAATTTTCAGCAAGGTGGAAATGAATCACCTAAACTCTATAAAGTTATATTATCAAGTACAAATGGGAGTATCCACATTAGTCTATATAGCGGAGAATTCGAAAGAGCAAATTAATAATAATAATAATAATAATAATAATAATAATAATAATAATTCCTCTGATTGCCAATGTATTAGTCTTTTTATGGAAATAATCTACGAATATAGGATATTGAGAAAAAGGAAGAAGCTGTAAAAATGTTACATATCTGAGAACAAACGTGAGATATTTTATGAACTCTTCAATTAGAATAATTATTATTCATGGCATCGAAATATGGAGGCATTCACAAGAAACTCATTCTCTTCTGTCGTTATCTATGTACTTGACCTTTACATTCTCACGTTTTCCCTACCCTTTTTGTCCTGTTTCCTTCACACTTTCTATTTTCAACATTTACTATGACCAATTGTGTCTATTCTTTGTTCCCCTCATACTTTTTCTTTTTTCATATTTCTATAGCCAATTGTGTCCTTTATTTCCTCCACATTATCTCATCACCTACTCACATGCTGAAACCCCTTTACACCGTTACATTTCTTTGCTTCTATGTTCATCTTACCTCTTATCATTCTTCTCATGCATTTTGTATCGTTTTTTCATTCTCTATCTCTATCTCTCAGTGCATGCATACCAATAAATCGCGTATAATTCTTCTCTTCTCTCTCATGCTGCTCAACAGAATTGTTCAAGGTATAGCAGCACACATGCAGGAAATATGAGTTTCTTCAATTACCAGCGAATTTTGCTGCAGTACGTATCCTGCTGCGGAATATTTGAATATTCAGTTTCCTTGCAAGTCGTTATGACTCCACAAAAGCCAGTCTTGTGCGCCCTTACAACAACAAAGCTTATTCTCTTCTATTCCTGAGTTAGCTTCCATTGCTACGAGATAGAGGGGAAATAATGCGAATCGTACGTTGTACCGAGCTGAGTCACCAATTCATGTTTATTCATATCTGGAAACTAGACTCCGATTGTCTACTGGTTGTGTTGTGGATGCTATCCTGATCTATAACAACCGTTAGCTGTTAGTTGTTATTGTTATTGTTGTTATTGTTATTTCTATCAATTCCACTTGTACTATGTTATAGTGCATAGTTACATACTCGTACTCCCTTGGAGAAGTGAGTTTTGCACTATTGTAACAACTCCAGTGTTCAAATTTACAATTTGTAGTATAATTTATTCATCGACTTATCTGGTATCATTGGACAATTTGAAGTATTATAAATTTTAAAATGTGATTAAATTTTGCATTGATTTATTATAAATCTACCTGGTTGACCTATCATTAATATTCACGTGGAATTGAACAGGCTTGTTTCTCTAATATTCATATACTCTATTTGGACATATAAATATCAAGTTTGGTGATCAGTTTGCAGTCGAGTCACTCTAGTAGTATCTTAAAAAGAATAGCTCAGTGGGGATTTCATCTCACTGCATGCAAGCTAGTCACTTAATGTTCTGATGACACTCACGAACAACTGTCATAGCCAATGATTGTCGTCAGTAAATCTTTAGTCTTATCCTGCCGTTAGATTGTTCCATACTGCTCCCTCGAGTCACAGAAAACTAAAATAAAAAACGTCTATGACGTTAGCTCCTTAAGTTTGTGAAAAAGTGTGGAGATATCTCCTCTGAGAATACATCCTTTTTTAAGATTTTGCAGTGCTCAAACTTCTCTCCAGAACGCGCAGTAAGCTTCAAGTTCAATGAGCTCTCATCCTGGCCAAAACGGGATGATAAACTGCTAGCTGTTGTCAAGCATATATTATATTAGCATATTAATCTAAAGCTGCGTTCACACCAAAGTTAATAACGAATTTTATTAGCTTAATCCTAGATTCTATTAGTTTGAACATAAATCTTATCATACACATGATGAACATATATGTGTTTGTCAAGTTCCATCCAATCTGATAGGATTCATAAGGATCAAGTTATTAACATTTTGTTAATAACTCTGGTGTGTACCAGCTTAAGGATGTTGAATTTTGACATTTTTTTTTCAATGATGGAATGAGTAGTCACACTTGATATCTTGAGGATTGAATTTATTCTCCAATTCAATTCATTTGGCTCGAAATATACGTCTGAGTATATTATAATTTCAATGAAAAAATTATCGGAGAATAAAATTATAACACTTTTTTATGGATTTGACACGAAATGCAGTCGGATTAAATAAGTAATCGAGTTAAAGTGAATAATAAATTAGTTTACTTACTGATTGGAGTACTCCAAAAAAAATTTTGACTATGAGACGTTTTCTAACATGATTACCTACTTTTATCAGTTGTTTTTCACTAAATATCTAGAAACTTGCAAAAGCTGGCTTGTTCAATTGATTCTGTGCTTTCTTTCTCTTTGCTCTGTCCTTGTCAGTGTCACGGAGTCCATCTATTCCTTTCTCTCTATTCTCCTTGTCTTTCAGATAATACCGTTTTGCTTAGGTCATTTCTACATTTTGTTGAATCCTTTTTCGTTTGGTCTGAACACTTTTGCTCGAGCATTTCTTGGAGAAGGATCGTTCAATTAACCCTTGAATTTTTGTCCTTTTATTTAGCTTCTGCTAAAATTTGGTTCTGCTAAAGATGTAGTCGCTTAGAGCAAAGATTTTCTAACATTACAAGTTGTGATATCTATTTTTATTTTTATTTCTTTTATTTTTAGTTTTTCCATGTAGATGATTTTTTTTGTAAATTGATTTAAAGCAAAGTAATCATGGTGGAAAATTCAGTCATCATAATTTAATTTTGTTGTTGAGTATCTGAATTTCTTTTTAAGTTTTTCTGGAAATGTATAATTTATTACATCCGAGATCCGCTGTACAGGTAATGATTTGTTTCTTAAAATTACTTTATAAGTTAAGTTGTTTTCTTGTTTGAAATTTCCATGTCTGTAAATTGAATTCAATTCTATCTTAGCATTCTTAAAACTATTTTTCAGATCATTAATAACCTAATCCAATGTTTGAAACATTTTCATATAAAATTCAAGCTTTAAGTTGTCTCAAATTTTTTTGAATAAAATAGAAATTGATAGTATTCCTATTCTGGCTAGTCTATTACATATATATAATAAAGTCTGATTCTTGTTGACATGTTTCTTTAAAAGTAATGTAATAAAATATGTTGGATGCTTCACTTCAACTAATTTGAATTCTTTGTCTATGAATTATATTTTTGTTTCTCTTGACAAGTTTATCAAGGTATCATGTTTAAAAAAGTACAGATTCTGTATTTTTGAACTCATCTTTTTTATAATAGTGGTTAAAAGTTTCTTTTCTTTTATTCTACAGCGGTCATGGCATCGCATTGAATATCATTGAATATCGTCGAATCTCGTTGAATCTTATAGTATCTAATTGCATTTGGAATCACAATCGTTGATATGGCCATGGTAAATTGTCACCAAATCCGTTCGAAAATAACTACAAAAAAGGGACAAATTCACCACAAGAATAGAATACTTCAAGAGCTTCATGTGTTTTGTGCAAGATAAGTGAATGTCCGATAGAAAAAAAGTGTAGGCGGCCTCCCACTTATAACCAGGTATTTACGAATAAATTATACATCAACATCTTATCATCAGAATCTAGCATAATAGAAATTGTAAAATCTAATTTTCTTGTACTTTGGAATATTCTTTTCTCTTACGTTTGTATATTAAATTTTACATCATGATTACTAATTTTATAGTTAATTCTTGAGTATAACTAACCTATCCGACGGTGACAAATAGATAATTTAGATAGATCAAATTGTTAGAGTCATCATATCCTTCTATTATAAACGCTGCTAAATTGATGTGTTTGAGGATTGAGTTGACAGAGTATTGAAGTTGATTTAATTTTATTATTTGTTCTATTAATTTCAGTATTCTGTTGATTGTTCCTCTTACTAATATATAATCACATCTTTTCTTTTGCAATTATATGCCCTCAAAGCGTTTCAACTATTATAATAAAACCATACGTTTTTTCCAACCAACATAACTGTTGAAAATAATAGCTATATGGTCGAAAGTTCTCCAGTAACTAAGTGAACGAATTTGATTATTTTTTACTTGAATATTCCACTGCATGTCGTGTGATATACATAAAAAAGTGTGATAATACATCGCTGCTCGAAATGAGTCGATAAACCATCAGCTATGAAATTATTGTTGGAATTGAAAGTACAATTCAAGTTTCAACATCGAATTCAAACATCAATTCACTTAAAATGGATAAAAACAATATAAAACATGAAACCTTTTTATTCAAAACATTTAAAAACTTTGTAAAACATTTCTACTTTCTTTAAAAGTTTTAAATAAGAAGGATACTTGATTTTTTATATTGTTTATATTAATTTCAATAAAGTAGCCTGTAAAATCTGACAAAGCATCTATTGGAACTGTTTCACTTGTTATTCGTTCCGCTACTACGTAGACTTCATGTCGTCATCATGTCTGTCTGTCTGCGCGCTGTGTCTTTTGTGCGTCTGCGCTGATCAGTGACGTCTCAATCGCGGTTTTTTGCCACTGCTCCATCAGCTGGTTTTCTATACTTTTATTCGTATTTTTTCGTCGGATTGTTTGCCGTTGCAATTTTAATATTTGTGCTATTCGATTTTTTAGAATTTAATCTTGTCTTTAGGCATCTTACCTTTTAGTTATTTGCCACTTTTTCACCAAACGTTTGTGGACGTTCACGTACGTGGCTACATTTCCGCCTTCTCGTTTTTGTTGCTAGCGTTTTTAGTTTTTCCTGTCTATCTATTCATGGAGGTCGGCGAGTGTGCGTACCTTGCGCTCGGTCTAAACCTTTCATCTGAATTCATCGGACTTACAAAACCTTTTTAAAGTGTGAATTATTCTTCAAATTAATTCGTTTGTTCTATTCTTCAGTGTGATTCAATTATTCATCGAGTTTTTCACTCAGTTACTCTGTTAAAATTGGATAAACTTTGTCTAAAATTACAACCTCGTGTGAGCATTTCATCGCTATTCATTTGATTTACAGAACCTTTTTAAGGTGTGAATTATTCTTCAAATTAATTCGTTTGTTCTATTCTTCAGTGTGATTCAATTATTCATCGAGTTCTTCACTCAGTTACTCTGTTAAAATTGGATAACTTTGTCTAAAAATTGCAACCTCATGTAAGCTTCAGTTGCCATTTTTCTACAATTGGCTTCACCTCGTGAACCTCAAACTTTCAAGTGCATCATCTCTACTGTTTGGAAATCAATCCAAAAATTCCACAATTTGAAGATCGGATTATTCGTTGGAATTCTACTCGCTCCAGCCTACTTTTCCATTGGGGGATTCGCCTGCTGTAATGGACGTTTCCATGCTTGTCATCGCATGGCCTAATCACTTCCTCGCTTGCTGATGTCCTGTTCCTGTTGGTATTGCGGAGTCGTGGCCTGTCTGCCTGGCCGCATCTCCTCTTCAAAATTTTATTCAGGTTATGTAAATCGCTCTTTTCAATTTCATTTACTATGCATCATTATTGTTTTATTAATGTCTATCTTGACATTCAATTCACTAAGGCTACCGACGCCTATTAATTCATTGGATTTGACAGCTACCTTGGCTTTACAAGTGATTCATTGAGGCCACTGACGCCTACTTATTGTTTTATTAATGTCTATCTTGACATTCAACTCATTGAGGCCACTGACGCCTACTTATTATTTGATTAATGTCTATCTTGACATTCAACTCATTGAGGCCACTGACGCCTACTTATTATTTGATTAATACTCTGCCTTTGTATTTTTTATGACGCCAGTATCTTGACATGCATTTCACTAAGGCCACCGACGCCTATTAATTCTTTGTATTTAACAGTTACCCTTGACTTCACAAGTGATTTTCTGAGGCCACTGACGCCTATATAATTGTATTCAATTGTAGCAATTATTCTTTGTATTTAACAGCTACCCTTGGCTTCACAAGTGATTTTCTGAGGCCACTGACGCCTATACAATTGTATTCAATAGTAGCAACTATTAATTCTTTGGATTTGACAGCTACCCTTGGCTTTACAAGTGATTCATTGAAGCCACTGTCGCCTATTGCTCGTTCTAATTGATGTCTGTCTTGACATTCAATTCATTGAAGGCCCATGTCGCCTATATTTACCTGGATAATCTTCATTATATTTATTAGCTACCCTTAGCTCTTAAGTGATATTTTAAGGCCAGTAACGCCTATTAATTGTTTGGTCGAAGTCTATCTTGACATTAAAATCACTGAAGGCCTATGCCACATATATTTTTTATGTATGTTATTTGCTGAGCATTTTTTACAGCTTATTGTCATTTTTTAATCATTATTATTGTACCTTAGTAATAACTTTCATTATTGCCCTCAAATTATATTCATTTCAGGTATCATTATTACTGCCTTTGCATTTATTGTCATACTTCAATGGTCATTAATGTCATTGACCTAATTTCTTTTAAATTTTGTAGTTCTCTACACTATTTCACATGTTGTAATTTTCCCAAGATTTGACTCATTGTTTTTGTATGTGGCCATCTGCCTATTATTATTCAAGGATTCAAAGACTTAACCTACTTACAATTGCCTTTGTATGTGGCCATCTGCCTATTATTAATTTATTGATCTCAAAATATTTGATTCAATGTTTGTATGTGGCCACCTGCCTATCATTATTTTATTGATCCCAAGATACTTAACACAATTGTTTTTGTATGGGGCCATCTGCCTACTATTATCATCTTATTATTATTAAATCTTATATTGTTGATTCATTTAGTTTTTTATTGGCGTACTTACCACACTTCAAGCTATCAGTATTTTTATGTACAGGATTCAAAGATTTATTTGTAGGTATTTATACCAACTATCATCCACAGTCCACTGCCCTGCCCTTGGATTCTGTCAAGCCCATAAAAGTGATGTGATTCAATCAATTAACTTTTATATCAATTGAATCAATTCAATTTGAATCCCTTTATTCATATAACATACATTGTACATTGAAGAGTGTCAATAGTGATAACAGTGAACACTGTAGGTAATGAGTACAAATAGAATAATCAATAAACATCAATCAGATAATAAATCAATAACATAAATTCAAATTTCAACATTCATTTGTTATGCGAATGGCAAAACCACAATGCTATAACTTTTGAAGTGGAAAACTTGTGTGTACGCATCAAATTCTATACGAAATTATTCCACATAATGAATTTCAATGTTAGTTGAGAAGAATTCTCATCTGCATAATCAATCAGATGATTTAGTGGATTAAGTGGATTTTTTCTCCAACATTAGATTCAAATTCACCAGTAAAAATTAAATTACAGATGGCAATTTTTGATTGTGAATAATGACAAAAGAGAATAAGAGCACAAATGCTAATGGAACGAAAACTGATAATAGTACTGTATCTCGAATTCACGAGGAATAGAGCTCATACTCTTCCTCCAATTTTATGGACGTGATTGCAGATCATGTTTATGACTGTTATATGTTCTGATCGTGTACCTCCATTCTATCTATTTTTTACATTTTTTCTCTTCCTAACTTGGCTCCGATTCTCTCTCTTTCTCTCTCTCATCCTAAAGCTCTGATCACCATTCCCGTTTTTAATTATGGCCTGTAATAAAATTCAAAGAGATAACAGATCGACTGGCGTGGAACATGATGTTGATAAAATTGATTGAAAGTTTCCTTCCCTCGAAAAATGTGACACTTTTCATGCAACATCCCTCTCTTTGGGAGAGAAACCGAACATTTCTCTAAAAAAACACCCGTCTACATTCGATGCAAATACAGCTCTCACCAATAACATTACAGAGCTGCCCAGTCAGCAACATTTAATTAGTGTTGACTAAAAAGAGGATCATGTTGTCGATTTTGGAAAAAGTTTGGCAGCAGTAAGACCATTTCCGAGGATTTCCAGTTTGAAAATGTTGGTCGATATTGTGGTCGTGTCTGCAACACTAACATGACAACCGAAAAAGTACATCAGTTCTACATAGGGTGTCAGCTGATTCCCATTGTTTGGTACGTCGCGTCACGTTTCAACACTTCTGGGTCATTGGAGAATAGTTGAGAAGTTTGGCGGTTGTACTGGCTACTTCTCTGACAGCACCCACCGCTCAACTAGACAGCTAAAATCCACATATCGTGTAAATTCCACATAATCGTGTTAACTTTGTATGTAAATTATTGCTATCAACAGAACATTTTTTCGGTTATCAACAGAATAGTTGTCAAATTAATTCAGTTAACACAAAATATAACATTATCACACCATTGATAATTTATTTTACTACGCTAACGTTTTCAAAAGCTCGGCCAAACGATGACACGTTCTCATCCACCTTTGCCCTTGCTGACATGTCAGCTGTGGAACAATGGCAGGCCACCTTTCATAACTGATAGGACGTGCATGTATTATAATGCCAACTTGGCAACATTCATGAACATACCCCTACATTCTCGTTGCAAAACGGCGGAAGCTTTATTATCCGATTCGGCCTGAGGAGTCCTGTTTGTCCGACATCCATCCAACACAATTGTTATGAATAGATGCTGTATATATGTACTATATGTGACAACGACCAACCATCTGACTGTACAAATTGTGACAATATGTATTACCTATGTACTACGTAACTAAACTATTCAAGCAACAGCATCAGATACCTTATCATGGTTTATTGTTCATTTATAGTTGAGTATGAAAGCAATGGATGCGTTGAATTAAGTTAATAATTATGATAATATTCTTGTGCTTGTGCTAAAGAATGCATTCACAGACTGTGAACGGTGGAAATATGTAAGGAATTTCTTGAAAAAAAAAACATCCTCCCATAGCAAAGAATTAGAATTGCACACATAGATGCAACACTCTAATATAAGTTGAGTAGGTTCTCACCGTTGTCTGTACAACTCTTCGTAAATGTTGAATGTCAAAGGTTACCTCAGCATGCACCTATAAATGCTATGTCCGTGAAGTAATAATAAGGTACTAATGGGTAAATTTTTTGTTAAATTTGTGAAATACATTGCACTTGTATAAAATTTGCGAATGAACAATCATAACTATTCAACTCCTTCCCACAACATTCTTGTTTCTTGTCGTTGATATAAGTTCTATCTTATGGTTTCCTACTATAATTGGAGTGATCCGTGGTCTAGTGGATAGAGTGCTTGCGTAGCAGCATAGAGATCCCGGGTTCAAACCCCACTGAGAGCCAAAAGTTTTTTAAACAGATCACTCCCGTGTTATCGGATGGGCACGTTAAACTGTCGGTCCCGGCTGAAGTATGACAGTCGTAAGGCCCATTGACGGCTTAAATTATATATTCAGGCGGTGGAACATTCCCGCAAGGAACTCCCCACCAACAAAAGCCATACGAATTTATTTATACTACAATAGATTTAGCTATCACTGTTCACTGGCAAAATAAACGTAATAATTCTTGATTTTCGTTTCGATTCTTATTTTATTCTCATATTCATATGAATGGAGGCAGAAAGTGAAATACAACAGATAATGTACTCAGACTCAAGAAGGAACGACAACATCAAAAATATCAAGATTGATTTGAAAGAAATTGATAATAGGTAATCATGAGAATTAGATTATCATAATACAGAGACCGACATATTAATCTGACGATTTTGTAGTAATTGTTATATTGGCACCACTGTCATTGAAAAGGCGGGAATGCTGTACATCGACAGGTCTATTCATGCCACTTCAGTAGCCAGTATGTCGTGGTCAAGTGAGCATCGAGCGTTTGTGATTGAAGCTTATTTTTAAAACAATGACCCGGTTATTTCAACACAGCGTTTATTTCGCAGACATTTCAATTTAAATCGACACGCGCCTGTTCCCAGTAGGAATACGATCTTGTTGTGGGTAAAGAATTTTGAGAACACGTCGTCTGTTTTATAAACAAAACCAACAGGACAAAAACGGACTGTGAGAACGCCTG
>NW_024091417.1:0-21247 GCF_014356525.2 Nilaparvata lugens
ATTTCTGTGAAACGAAGACTCTCTCAAGGTTCTTACCTTAAGCTTCAGGTGAAGCTGCTTCACCCTATACCTCCACACCGTAAGTAAAAAGATATATGTGCAAAGGCGAAATAAATTTTCCTGTTGATGTCACGATTTGCTAATTCTCTGATTACTACTATATGAATAAATAAATTAAAAAATGTGAAGTAATAAATAGAAAGGAAGTGATTGGAATCAGGTATTTTAGCTAGGAGCAGGGGTGATGATAGCTGGGGTAGATGAGACCAGCATGATACCAAGATAATTATTATTATTTCTATTCCAGTACAGATACATCTCAATAACTCAGGATTTTCTTCCATTACAATGCAATTGAATTTTCAATTCTAATTCAAATCAGGCAGACTGGAAGTAATGGATTGAATTTTTTGATCAAGTATTCATATATATTATCACTTTAATTATTAGCATTAAGGTGAACCCATAGACCCACAGTTCTAGAATACAATTTCCATGAACAGAAAATGAACCAAATGAAATACTCTCAATATAATTAATTGAAAAATGTGTTACTTGCCCAAAAGTCATGTTTGAAGGATGTCCGAAAAGAGCGCCAACATCAAGCCAGTGAGATTTGGAACTGTGATGAATGTGAAGTCGTCGAAAAGTGATCTGGAATTATTTTTCGCATAGTGTGGTTTGAATGCACCTGAAAATATAAAGCGCATATTTCAAATTCCAGTCTAGTTATTCATTCATTGATTAATAAAAACAATATAAAATCTTGTAGTACCCTGACAACAAGACCCTTGTAACATGATTTTATATTGTTTTTCATTCATTTATACAAAAGTAGCCCAGATGAGTGAAGTGTTCATTCATTGATGTACGATTGAATTTTTGATAAATCACAACAGGCTATCTAAATCTAAGGCAGCTGAGTCTGCTCACTGTTCAATGACAACAATATTACATTATACCATTAATTTCATAGCAGTGGACTTGGAATAGATGAATGCACAATCAATTAACAAGCTTTGCTAAGAAAAAGATAAATTGATTTATTTAGAACTCTATTTTCTAACAATGAATAATACTACTAAGTTAAATACAATAATATCTGTATTTTCATATTTAATAAGTATTCTTTTCTTATTTTTCCATAATACAACTATTACAAATGTTAATATTGTTTACAATAAAATTGAATGTAATATTTTTAAGTTAAATTTATTTACATTGTTTATTTGATAGTTTTACACAATACTTAAGATCCTGTGTTGGATGGCATAAGCTATTTATCATCAATAGAAGTATGAAACTCAACTCTCAACTACTAGAATGATACCATGAGCATCAAAACTCGAATTTTCTGAAAATATATAATGAGACTATATTAAAAAAGACAAAATATTAAGATCAATTTCATTGTAGTAATCAATCTAGTTTAACATATAGAGCGTTCAAAACCTGATAATGTTTTTTTCTTGAATCATTATTTATTATTTTATAACTTAAAATTGATATGAGATTGAAGATTTTAGGGGAATGGAAACAAAGGATGTTTTTCAACTCACTTCTATGGTCGGTCTCATCTATATCCAAACAGGAAATGAACCTAGAAAGAAGGATAATCATAAAATATCATAATTCCAAATTATTCGCCTCCTGCATGAAACCTGTTCTAGTAATCGGCGCCACCTGTAACTGAATAAAGAAAATATTAGTTTCTGAAAAACAAAGTTTTTCTGCTTTATCACTTTGTCGCCCTTGGTTGTCAGACGGCTTATCTGACACTGTCAGGGAACATGAGCCAAGCAAGCTATTAGTTTCAGGTGATAGACCTACTTTTGAAAGTTTACCCACTCAACAGCATTATATCATTCTACTAATTATGTTTTCATTAGGTAAAATGTGAATAGTGTTTGAACGCTATAATAATGTGTTCAATTTATTGATATTAGTATATTTTTATTGTTAACAGCAAGAAATGCAAAAAGTCTAAAAAACAAGAAAATGAATACAAAGTATACCATCGACAGTTCCCGATCATTTATACCATATGAATGATATCCATATTTATTGTCCTGATTGAACATCATAAAATAATATTTATTGAGAACTAGCAGGACCCTTGCTCTTAGGGTAAAATTAGAACTTGACACCCCTGGAAACTTCAGCAACTAAAAAGGCCTTAGACCATCCTTGGTAAATTAATAATCAAATGCAAAATTTCAAGTTATCAGTCCGTATTCTGACGTAGGCGTTATCATTCGTAGTTTTTCTATCTCGTTTGTTTACTGACGATTCGTTCCTTTATATTATAAGATAAGAGAATCATTATATTTTTATATGGTAATGAAATCTCGTCTACTCTTTCCAGTCAAGTTGACATAATTTTAAAATCTTAAATTAAGGAATTCAGTGAGATTTTTTGATTCCATATAAGATCATTCTATATTGATAAAATATTAGTCAATGAAAAAAATTAAATATTCTCCCTGCTTTAAAATATGGAATGAATATGGAATCCATCCCGAATATACGTGACACAATACATTGTTTCCTGAGCCAGTGTGCAATAGCAAATCACATAAGAAATTAGGGAAAGTTTATAATTACTTTATTACTGAGAGATTGATAGATCACTTGATTTGTAAAAATAAATGAATGAAAGAAATTCACCTATTAATTTGAATTTAATTTAGAAAACCAGAAATGACGATTGATAATCTCAAAATTATTTGCGATATCAATGATTCATTTCTATTTATACTTCCATTTACTTGAGAAAAAATATATATTCATGAATCATAGGCTAATATACAAGAAACTTATAAGATGTTTTTGTATAAAACAATTTGTTGGCAGGTTTTTTACCGTATAGTTTAAAGACAAATTTCCAATAGTTGAAAGAATGGAATTCCTGTTAATTGACTAAGAAAGAAGTGGTTAAGCAAACTCATCTCCAAAACTGAGCTCCAAAGGACAATAAGAAATCCAGAATGTTATCGCAATATAATTGGTGTGGAGAAAGAAGAGGAATTTGTAGAATGAGGTGACTAAAGGCTTAGCAATAAGATATAATTCATTGAACCAATTATGAAAGGTAGTTTTTGTCAATGATGCTAATAAAGTGATAGTTTCTAATAGCTTTGGATTAGTTCAAATATTTGAAAAATACCAAAGAGCAATAAATACCTGAAGTCATCAGCTACTTAAGAAAGACCATAATAGAGCAAAATGAGTGATTACAACGTACAATACCGTACTTCATTAGGGTGCAGGTTATAGCCTATACTAACCATGGTTAGGTTGAAAAAGCAAAATGCTATCAAAGTTTTTATGACTGTTTGATTCATAATTTAAAAGAAATTTCCTTAACAGGAAAACAATTATAATCATTAACTGATTTTCCTGAATATCTTTTATAATTAGATGTTGTTTATTTTGTATGTTTTTGAGACAACCAATAAAGGAATCTGTCAAACAGCGAAAATAATCCGAAAATGTTTTCAGTAAGTGTTAAAATAGGCCTACCTGCTACCTTATAGTTCTTTAAAATACTCAAACACTCAAAATATTATTGTTCCCCTCTTGATCCTCAATTCACAGTCAGGTAGGCCTATTCCATTAAAGTTTATAGTTTAGCATACTCTCTCTACCCCCATCATGATAGATACCCAGGTAGCACAAGATCGTCTTTCCAACGTTGAAATTTGTTTTGTTTTTTTTTTTTAATAACCGTAAGAGGATAAATTTATCAACGTCACAATTTCAACGGTTTTTACAATGTGTTTCCAATGTGTAAAATTAAAAATATTTAACGTTATAATTTCAACGTATTTTCACCGGTTTTTCAACATGTTTCAACTTTAAAAGTCCAAACAGACAGATCTCTCTCCAAGTGATTCCGTAGCTTAAATATTGCGTAGCATGTGCGACTCATAAATAAATGAGTTCTGGGATCGAGACCAAACTTTTTTTTCTGGTACCTAATGTTCAACTCTGATGAAGATTATCCACGTAGTTTTGACAAAATAATAAAAAACTACCGTATCCTTTTTTTAGTTCCCTGGACATAAGGAATAAAGAATTTTTCTCCATTACAAAATGCCATCCTTTTATCTTTTTTTAAGGAAGGAATTGTCATCTTTTCAATAAGGAATGGGAAAATATTCAATGAGAAGAGCAGAACACAACCATTATTTGAAAGTTCAAGATAACATCGATAAAATCATCCTCATTCAATGCCACAAAATTTAAGTGCAATAAATTACGTTCAAAGTAGGGCATCAATACTACTGTATCACACACATAAGTTTATGGCATAAGTTGATGACAGTGATTGACCGTAACTGACACTATCAGCCAATATTCGTGAATTCGATCAAGACCAATATAATAAGACCTATATCATCAACTAAAACTTGTGAATTCCAATTATCACGCAAACCATGCTATTTATGTCAACGAATCAAATTTGCGGACTTTTATAGACGAAGTGCTAGAAAGAACTCAGTTTTATTAATATTATTCTATGGATGTCCCTTGTAAGAGTGATTTCAGTAACTAAAAGATAAAAAATAATCAAGAATATTTTTCAAAAAAATGTTATTCATACCTACCTTAATTTATTGTTTTGGTTAAAGAAGTTGTTCTGACTGACTCCTGAATAATAAAATTTCAACTTGCTTTGATACTGTACCTACATATTTATAATATATTTTATTTAACAGAAAAATTATTCTACAATGAAGAAATATTCTATTGATTGATATATATTATTTTCAGCATAAAATATTGAATTGTGATTGAATTCTCCTAAAATAATAAGAAACTCAAATATGTGTATTCAAATCTGAACTAAATCACTTGGAAATGAACTACAATAACTTTGAAATAGATACTGTAAGAAAATAATATTCATCATTGGTATTTTAAAAATTGAAATGATTTTTTAGCATACAATTGAAAATCAATATAATAACTATTGTACTTACCAGCAATGTGTTGGCCTGTATTTCATGCTCCAGCAATTAAAGGAGGAGACAGTAGCCTAAAACTGCCCGTGCTGTGGTCATAAGCAGATTGCGGTTACTCGAGCAAATGATCGATTTTCCCACAACCAGTCGGTACAAATAATTTTCGTTTTGGATGGGAGGCACGAGGCAAACCCCTCCAGTGGCACATCTCACTGATGCAACAGAATTGCAACAATCTTGCCAAATGCTACCGTAAAATGATTCGGGCGCTCTATTGAAATCCCAATGTCACTTACTTCCTTGCCCTAGGAAAACAATCAGCATTTTTAGTGGCTTTAACCATAGACTACAAATTTTATTGGAATAATTTTTTTGTCCGAACATTTTACAAAAAAATGTAAATGTTAAGAATGTAAATTCTGTTGTTAGAATACCGGTACTATAAAATTAATTGATCTTTGCTCTATGAAGATTCCTATAGTAGGCCTAAATCATAAGTGAATAAACTGGAAATATTATTTTATTGAATAAAAGTATTTTGGAAGTTTCTCATGAGTTCTGTTGTACGAAATGACTGTTTCAGCCAAGGTTAATAGAATGAGAAAGATTCTTATCACATCGAAATGACCTAATTAAGTAATTATCATATTGTTATCAATAATTAATTAGTTTAGTATGGCTAACTAATTTTTTTCCAGGCCAGATAATGTATAATTCCGGTAGCTGTAGTCTAATTGTAAAACAAAATATTTGAAAAAATCCAATAAATTGTAAATTTAACTGAAATAGTGGAATACTACTTTATTAATTTAAAAAGAATACGGTACCGTAGGCTTCTATGATCGTGCATATTTTAAAGTAATTTGTGAATACGGTATGTCTTAACTCTCCAGTTCAAGAATTAAATTCAAACTGTGAAGCGCCAGAGACAATGAAGAAAGAGTAGGAATTTTTCAGCTACGGACAACTTTGAAGAATACAGGAAGCCACTTGCCAACTTTACAATTATTCATTTTATAATAGAATTATTGAAATAAATTTTACTGAGCACTAGAGCAGTAATTTACTGATACACAATATCCTCTCATCTCATTATGAGAGGAGATAAAAGATTGTCGGTCTCGCACTCGCATTATCTTAGGTAAATATGAAAATAATTTCCAGTTTTAAAAACTTCATACCGGTTATCTACATTATTGGAATAATAATTAAGCTGGATTCCCGCATATCAGTAACAGTGAAAATATAATTCTCATAAGTTGTAATAGGATTATTCATACTCGCTCGACCGGGCTGAGTGGGAATAGTTTAATAAGAGCTCGTGGGAATTATATTTTCATTGTCACTGATATGCGGGAATCCAGCTTTATTCTGGTAATTTGTTTTACAATACTGAATTTCAGTTTCAATAAACAATAAAAATTTATATTTTATCAAAAGTAGATATGTTTATTCTTTCATCCAATCATTATCAATCTTTATGCTTGTTTAGTCCTATCTTTGCTTCTCTTACGCTTAAAACAGCCCATAAATGTTTGACTATCTTTGCGTTTCGGCTTTTCTTCGGGTGGCAACTGATAAATGTTCGACAGAGACTGGTGTGTTTCTGTGTTTGGGGGAGGGGTGGAAGCATGTCTCGAGGTAGGTGCTGACTGGCATTGACAATATGGCTGAAGGAGTTCATCAATACTCTCCGACTCATTGAAGTTTACAGGAACGGGTTTTGACATCGAATCATCGTGAGGAAGTGTTCACGTGTTTCATCGTGTGATACTAGGGTTACTTGATTTCAGCTGGCTGAGAATCGACTCAGTGGTCTGAGTTTCAGCGTCGCTCATCAGCCGACCAGTTTCACTTTGGGGAAATCATCCTCGTTGGTTTGTGTGGCGTCAGTTGCCTCTTCAACAACAATTTCATCAGCGGATACAGCTTCATCATCTTGGTCCATATTTCGTGGGCCGAAAATGTTTCCCCCAGTACTCTGTAGCAAACTAGCGTTGTAGAGATGCTTGTGGAAATGGTCTGACACTCGTCTGTCTGCATTGAGAAGTCTTCAAGCTCTGGGTAGTTTTGTGTTGAGTGTCTCCAGGTCTGGAGGAGGATCTTCTACGCATCTGCTCCTGGTTTTGGGATGTTGCAACAGGTGCATTGGTACCGGTACCACAACACCGCCTGCAAAATTCGTCTATGTCTTGTTGGTCGTTATTGCTACAACATTGGCAGAATGATGGGATCGGCGTGGATGACCACCTGAATCGGGCAGATCTCCGGTCGAAGTGGACTTTGCCCCCCGTCCCCCGGTCCCATCTCGACTGCTCACCTGATGCATTCTTGAATTTTCGGCATGTTTATTCTATCAACTAGGGTCTTCTACCACTCAGGTGTTCTTCTACCACTGTACCGCTCTTCTACCAACTCAGATATTTGACTTGGTGTAGTTCGAATTGTGTGCTATTTGATGTCAACACAACCAATGTAACAAACAATTTTGAAGTTCATGGGCCTGTTGAAATGAGAAACATTTTAGTGTATACTCGTATGCAATGTATTGTTTGAAGTAGATCTTTATGAACAAAGTGAATTGTACTTTATTTTTTCTCAAATGAGAACGGTTGAAAAGCAAAAGACAAATTTTGAAAATTACTTGCTTATTCAAAAACTGAGGCAAAAAAATGGCAATTACTAAATACGATCTACTATATTTGATTCATCACTATATACATTTTTTTGTTGTAGTACAATTAGTAATTTTAGCATTGATTGATTTTTGAACATTAATCAATCATTTTTATTTTGTGCTAAACTAGAAAGAAAAATGATGCTTTTTTAAGAGCTAAGATTTTATACTTGATGGTGTAATCCATAAGGTATAATAATTATTGTAGTGTACTGTAGAAAAATCAATATTTTATTAAAAATTGCAAATATTATTGACGACTCAGTCTAAATTTATCAATTTAAAATCTTTCAAGAGACCCGACAGAGACTGCACTGCCGCATATTTTTGCAAAACAATTCAGCGTCAAGCAAATTATGTATTTACTAAAAAATATTTTGAAAAAGGCAGTTATTTGCAGCGCCTCTAGCTATATTCTATTTTATTTTTTAGCCTATTTTAGCTCAGCATCCTGTTGAAAAAATATGAGGCAATTTGCTGCCTGTGCAACCCTACCCTAAAAACAAAGTTCTACACAAATCTTGTGCAATGTGAATGTACTCACTTCTAACCTATCTTAGATAGAAACTTTTATTATAATACATAAGTAAAGTTATTAAAAATGTTTAATCTCTATTTGACTACTTGAAAAAAGCAAATAGTGGTGAATTATCAGATATATTTACCTAAAAATGTGTTTAAATAAAACTGTAAAAATGAAGTTTTGGTAGTCACATATCCGTCTAGTGTGTTTACATGTTTATATAAACAAATTTTTATAAACTTATTTTCTTTTGCAGCTGATACAAATCTCAATTTTTTTAATACTGTCATCCCCCTCACTTTCATTTTTAGTTCTAATAATAATCTTTCTGTCAACTCTCAATTCTAACTACAGTACATTATTTTGTAATGTTATACGTATTGGTATTTTATTCTGTTAAAAAAAATTTCCGTTAAATAGAAACCCATAATGTAAATTTTCATTTCAGAAACATAAATTTAGAACTTCTATATTTGTTTATAAGTACGTACCATATCTTGGATATATGTAAATACAATAAAAAAATTAATTAATCAATCAATCGTTATAAAAAACTGAGTATAGGCTTATGAAACAGTTTTTAACTTTTTTTATATTTCACACTCCCTCCACTATGCAGACGGATGAAAAATACCTCCGCAGGTGTTCAAGTGTTGCAAAGTACACAGACAACCGTCTGCCTGCATGTCTGCTGACGTATGCTTGCAGACGTTTCATTTTCCCCAACTGTTGCTGTGTGTGTTCACCTTGACTATCGTACTAAATGCAGTAAGTCGGCGATCAACATTTTCCGTTGTATGGAATGCATAGTTTTCATTTATGAAATCAACACTGTAATATAGGGATATACGGATTGCTCCACACAATATAGACATGAAAAAGTGAGTGTGCTTACAAAATGTAGTTGTGTTCTGATTTTTCAATATGACATTGTTGTCTGATAAATAAATAGGAGTAGTTTTTAAAAATACGCTGTTCTATAGGGCTTTGCAAAGGCCTATCTCAGAAATCATGTATGCTATATTTTTTAGTTAGGACTACTCTTAAATAAAAATAAAAAATCTGGTGTGGCGCACTCACACAACTTTTCTTGCCGTTATCAAAATTGATCAACTGACGCTAGTGTTCACGCGCATCTCAAGTCTACTATTAAAAGATCTGAGCCAGCTGTTGACAAGACAATATCGCTGGAGACACACGATGTCTGCTATCTCTTCATAGTGAAATAATCACATTTTCTCGAATTTCGAGCTTATTTTCAATTTTAGGTGAAAATGTTACTGAACATTAATTGTAGAGATTTTCATGCTCAATCTTTTCCTCTCGAATTTTTTTGTTTGAATTGTATCTGAAGCCTGATAAATGGGAATCTAAAATCAAACTTTGCATAGATGAGGCGGAGCTCCTGAAATTTTTACAGATATAAGACTTGTGGCAGTTGATAGAGCTTATCAATGACTATTCTAGGTATAAAATTGATCAAAATCGTTGGAGCCGTTTTCGAGAAAATCGCGAAAACCCCCGTTTTTTGACAACATTTGCGCCATTTTAGCTGCAATTTGAATTGCATTTGATCGAAATTGGTCGGATCCTTATATTGTAAGGACCTAAGTTCCAAATTTCAGTCATTCTGTTGATTGGAGATGAGATATCGTGTAACACAGACCACATACACTTATACACACACACACACACACACACACACACACACACACACACACCACACACACACACACACACATACAGACCAATACCAAAAAACTTTTTGGACTCAGGGATCTTCAAACGTGTGAAATCTAGAAATTGGGGTAACTTAATTTTTTTGGAAAGCAATACTTTCCTTACCTTACTTTCCTTACCAATACTTTCCTTAATAGGGCAAGGAAAGTAAAATCAAAGTACCCTTTTTTAAAATTGTTTGGAAAAGGGTAGGCTACTTGAATTTGATTTATTTTTATTTTAATAGTGTATGCTGTATGGTACTTCATAATTATATATTCATTTATTAGAGCAAACAATACAGTAGTCGGAAAAGAAAAAACAGGCTATTGCCCAAACTTCAATTTCATAATTTTGTCTTAAATTATTCAAACATTAAGTACAAAACAACAATACGTACGTAACGTATATCATATACTTCAGTGGGATCAACAGTGTCTACGATATCGTATGTCGAAACAGGGTAAATTTCTCAAAAAGTGGCAAAATTCTGTTTTTGGTATCTTGAATTCATTTTTTTTCGATAAATCGCAAAAACGTATCTTCCAATCAAGTCTTATAGGGCGTGCGTACGGACTTATTATTCATCAGATGATGTTTAGAATAGAATGATTGGCTTTATTTTTGACCTAGGAGGGCGAAGTTAGGTTGCAGTCGGCCCTCTCTTACACTTAACCCTCAGCTTAGCTTATCATATCAACCCTTCAGCTTATCATATTACAACTGTATTTGCTCAAAAACAGTAAGATACAGATATAAGCATCAGCTCATGAAAAGCGAAATGCGCGTGTTGGTGGCGCATAAGTCTGTACGGACCTTCAAGGATTAGATTTTAAAACCATATGTGGGAATTCCGCTTTAGTCGGTGGAAAAATTCGTTTCCGGATCGGAACGGCCGAGAAGGTGGTCACTGCTTCAAGGCTAGGGTTAGACCAAACAAGCAATTTACTTGTTCTGTACTAAGATTTTTAGAAACCTGGAAATTCCCAATTTAACAAACAAATGAGTGGATTCATACATAAATAAAAATAGAAATCTATGAACCCTTGTTAAAACTGTTTACTCACATGTTTCGGATTTATGATGCCATTATCAAGTGATTGGAAAACCAATTTGAAATCTAACTACCCCTTTTAAAATTGTCTACTCTAACAATACACAATTACACTTACAGTTTACAAAAACCAAAAACACTTACTCATGTTGTGAGTAAACAATTCTACAAAGGGTATATAGATTTATATTTTTATTTATATTCAAGAGTCTATTTCATAAGGAATTTCTTAGAGAATTTCCTAAGGGGGAAAAAGGATTCATACATTTATGGATAAAATTGCTCATACTTCTAAAAAGCCGGATTGTTTTAATTTATTTTATGCTGCAGATCCATGTTTTTTCTAATCCCAGCCTTGGAAAGCGGTGCCCGTTAACCCTGCCTAGGAAAACAGATTAGGTAGTATTTTTTGGGGGGGAAGGAAGGCATAGCCAAGATAAGTTCAACCAAATTCACTCTTGCCAATTTTATTGGAGTAGAACAGCCTGTGTCAAGTTCACTGCTCTTATGAGCCATCTACTGTTCCCTCCCTTCTCCTAGAAAGGATAATAATATATAAAATAAAAATGGGTAATAGATCGAGGAAAGAGTAAAGGTTAAGGCTGTGCAAATGCTATAAATAAACATTTTACTACTGGTGATATTTCTCAAAGTTTTTCGATTTGTGTATCATCAAGATATAAAAATAGAGAAGTTTTCTCAGGAAAAAAAAATTTTTTCCGATCATTATACTTCTCGGATATGAGCGCCTAAAGTTTAAATTTTTGGGACAGAACATTTCAAGTTCAGTAAGAGATAAATCCATGAGATTTAGAGGATAAATTCTTCAAAAGTTTTCTCAGGAAAACATTTTTTTCCGATCATTACTTCTCGAGATATGAGCTCCTAAAGTTTGAATTTTGGGACAGAACATTTCAAGTTCAGTAAGAGATAAATCCATGAGATTTAGAGGATAAATTCTTCAAAATTTGTTTTCCTGAGAAAACCGTTCATTTTGATAGCTTGATGATATACAAATAAAAAATCTTTGAAAAAGTTTATACATTTTAAAAAATATCACCAGTAGAAATTTTATTTTTAGCCTTTGCACAGCCTTAAGAAATCTCAAGATCTATGAAGGGCGGGTGGTGGCTACCCCACCCCCGTAGATGTTACAAGGGAAGGAAATTGCGTATTTTCTTCTTTTATTCTTACAACAGTACTAACAAACATTAACCTGCAACAGGACAGTAAACTTTCATAAATGTGAACATACATAAATGTAAGTTCTATTGTAAAAGGGAAGATAAGTCGTTTTGTTCGTCCGGAAGGTTAGTATCAACCTCATCGTTGAATCATCCAAAAATATTAAAATTGAATGCACCTTTCACTTGGTCACGTGAAGAAAAGCAATGAAAAAATTTGAGGAAATGTAAATAATTGAAGCTCACTAAAATAGTAATGCGTTTATTATTATTATATTATGTACAGATTATATCTTGACACTTTTCCATGGTTACTGGATCCACACTGAATATAACTAGGAGTGTTATCATTACAATGTAAACTCATTGATATTATTAATTTCAGAGATGCTAGCATCAGTTCATTAATATCTTCTATTCACGGCTAGCGTATTTGTAAATTTCTTGATGTCGGTAGTTTTTAATAAATTCAAGTGTGGAACATAATATCATTAAAATCACTCAACTTGTACAAACATAATAATTATATGAAATAACAATGAACTATATAAAAAACTGGGTTACCGTACAATTTTCCTGAACTTAGGCACAATTTTCAACAATATCATTACCCGGTATTACACAAAGAATTTCATTTATTAATTCAACTAAGTTGTAACATGATAATCCTGATCATCAAATTAGTTATAAGAAATACTACTAAAACGAAGTCTCAGACTTGTGAAATATAACAATAATTCAAAAACGAAACTTGCAAACAATAAATCTGCTAATTTCAAATGCCAATAATCATAATAGAAGTTTTAAATATGATGATAATTACCTTGAATATCGTGACGAATTCGAAAATATTTAATCACTATTAGAGATTATAAAATTCACATTAGAAACACTGTAACTGGGCTGATGGTTATGAATCATTCAACATTTTTTTTTTGAAAAAATCAGAATGATTCTTATTTATAGATAAAGACTCACATACAATACACCATTGACATGTGAAACTTTATTGAATTGAATATTCGCTATTATCTTTACATACTTTTATTGTATTATCAATTATCTGAAAACTGATAAAATGTTAATGATGCATTCTAAACGATTATATTAATAAGTATAAACTAATGGAAATAATATCTTTCATGAGTTGTTGATTTGAAATCGTTAGTCGTATCACCAAAACATTCGGCTAATTGGTTCAGCTGAACAATGGTGAATTTATAAACTGAACACAAGTGATAAACAACCAAACCCCTTTTCAAATCCCGACCATTATGATTAAAACGGCATACAGTACTTACTTATGTAAACAACAAAATAGACTAGTGAAAATTAGCAATTAAAACAACACTAATACATAAATTTCAACTGAGTCTGGTGAGTCACCAACAGAATTTATCAAATTGTGTGGTTCATTTAAACGAAATCGGTTCAAGTGGGAATATGGTTTAAATTAATTATTATTAACAATGATTATAATATAAATGTTTACACATTTGATAAAAAGAATGCAGTAGTGTTTTCTACTACACACATTACAATATATTATTACTTTGTTTTCTTTTAAAATTGTAATTTACACATTAATTGAAATTAATATTCAATGTCTTGAAGCTACAAAAATATATAAATTTATTTTTATACCAAACAAGCGAAATTTTATAATTTTCTAAAAGCAAGTATTTTCATTTGTTGTTATTCAGCTTGTTACGGTATAACCAGTATAAATTACTTTTTACATTAATTTCATCGATAATATATATAGGCTATATACACATATACACGCATCAGAGACACTTCAATTCATTACATATACATCTAGTGCAATTCGGGTTTGCTGTTGTTACAAAAAGCATTCAAATATAAAATCAAATACGATTTACATTTTTTAAATTTCAAGATATAACATACGATTTCTAAAATAATTCTAGTAGGCGATATGATGATGTAGATTGGTTTCATTTTTATCTATTGGAGAAATAATATCAATAAAATAACAATGTGATGAGAAGGCCAAAATAAATGGGAAATCATTAAGCTCGATAATATTTAAATTCCTACCTACACGTATGGTTGATAAAGCTCGTACAATAGATTGCAGTTTGTATAGTCACATGATAAAGGAGAGAATGTCAATGAGTTTACTAATCGATTAGAAATAAGTCTACTGAATGTAAACTCGACTACATCCGATACATAATAAAGACCAGAACATTCATTTACATTTTGTATTCAACATTAAATTCAATCAATTGAATAGTAATTTATTTTCACATGTTCGTTTCTTTCCGACTTTTCACTGTGCTAATAGAATATAATCAACATATTGAATTGCACACAAGTCGTTCCATCGTTTCAAATTTGTTTGTAAATTGTCATTTCTGAAGCGGTGCACCAGAAGCAATTCGAAGAAGTAGAGAATGAAAGAAAACATGAAGAGGTGACTCAGTACTCAATATTGATAACCTTCTATTGATTGATAAAATTCGCTAGTCTTCAGAGCTCAAACCTATCTCCGCTTACGATAGTAGATCTGGAAAAAAGGAAAAAAAATTAGAATCAAATAAGAAATTACATTGATGAATAGGAAAGAATGAATCTATTAGACTTGTCTGAAGCCTCAAAAGTGATTGAACGTTACTAAAAATGATTCAATCACGAGAGAATGTTCGAAATTGCAGCCTGAAGGTGGTCCTACATTGGAACCGACTTCATCAGCACATGTATATAGCTATGTATATAGATATGATCAAACAGTTGGTTTTCTTTCTCAACTTCCATCAGCTCTTTATCTCAATACTATAGAAGAACAGACTGACGTACGGCTCCAATTTAGGTCCATCCTTGTAGAGAACGAGTCTTTTGTTGTGAAAGAACCATCTTATTTTCTATTCATTAACAGATATTTGACACCTCATTATCAAGTGGCACGTAAATAATTTTTCATTTCAAGAAATTATGAAAGAATTTGTAAAGACTGTGGTTTCTACAAAAATACAACTGATTATAACACAGTAGATACTATAGCACATAGCACTATAGTACAATAACTAATCATCGTTGTAACTCTAATCAAAATGTAACAGGTATTAGTCGTAGATAAATTTTAATCGATTTGAATTAATAGAATGACTTCTTTATTCAATGATACGCCTGATTTATTATACAAACAGGTATAAGTCGTAGATAAATTTTAATACGATCATAAATTAATAGAATGAATTCTTTATTAAATTTATGATACGCCTGATTTATTATACGAACAATACAATATTTTTATATTCCATATTTATTCTGTATTAAATGATAGATTTATGTGAAATATTTAGTGATTTCACAAAATCCGATAAAGTTCTCAGTTGTTAAATCTTGTTTGTAGGAACAAATTTTGTTAGTTCATCATCAGAGCTTTTCCTCCCAATTCTTGTGAATTCCTAACAAGAACCAAGAATTTTTATTGTCACAAACAAAATTGCATAGACAAAAGTCACTTGACATAAATATCACAATAAATATACTTAGGATCAAGTACAGGTCAGATTAACTTACATTATAAAAACTATAATAAAATTAAAACTCTTAATATTATGGATGAGAGTCACTAATTAAAAGCTCTTCAACAGAGTAAAATGCTCCCTCCTTCAACCATTTTGTTATAACATATTTGAATCTTTTACATTCATAATTTCTAACTCCAGGTGATAGAACATTAAACATTTTTACACCAACATAACTATACATTTTTTGGTCTTAGCTAGCCTAACTCGACTTGGATCAATTTGAGTGACAGCTATTGTGTTATATTCATGGATGTTTCCTCTCAAATTGAAAAGACTAGGGTTATTCTTCACATACATTAAACAGTCCAAGATAAAAATACAAGGAAGAGTCAGCACACCATTGGTTGAAAAAAATGGCCTACAAGATTCTTTCATGCCTAGATTTAATACTATACGTAGAGCTCTTTTCTGGCAAAGGAAAACATCTTTTGCCCCGCTAGAGTTATCCCATAATAGAGTTCCATACTGCAGGTGTGAGTGGAAAAAAGCAAAATAAGCAGTTAGAGCAAGGTTCGTGCTGGTACAAGATTTCAATTTCTTCAATAAAAAGATCACCCAGTTCAGTAATATTAATATATAACAGTTCTATAATTGCTTGAGAAAACTTTGAAATGATCATGTTGCTAATTGAACTATACTAAAAATCTCAATCTCGAGTTACAGGACAGTGATTTTGCGTTGATACCAAAATATTTATGTTTCTATCACATATTATCTATTTCTATATGATTCTACTGAAGGAGAAGAGACAAGTCAAACACAGTACAACAGCACAGCAAATGTGGACAAAGTCTAATCATGAAAATAATGAGTGTATAGAATCAATAATTAATATCATACTATAACAACAAACATGCAACATAATAAAGTAACTAGTTACTTAACAAATAAACATTAAATTGCACATCGCACAACCATAAAATGCCGCTATGTCTAGTAGCTCAGTTACTTGGATCTATATAATTATTTTTCTTGTATTCAATTTATCATATATTAATCAAATACATTTTTCCCGGCAAACCATTTCATGAAAAAATATTTACGACAAGAGATCAGAGTTATTCATTCATCTATCACATTCTATACTAAATTAAGGCAAATAATTTACCAACTGCTTGCCAAAAAAATCTATTAAAATTAAAGATCTAATAATTCATACATTCTTCAAATTAGATATCATTACAAAATTAATAACATTAAAAAATACATATTAGAAGATTTACTGTATGTATTCAACATAGCCTTGCATACCTTAATAGAATTTGTCTTATTAAACTTCATAGAATTTATGAAACCATGGAACATAAATTCTATGAAGTTTAATAAGACAAATTCTATTAAGGTATGCAAGGCTATGTTGAATACATACAGTAAATCTTCTAATATGTATTTTTTAATGTTATTAATTTTGTAATGATATCTAATTTGAAGAATGTATGAATTATTAGATCTTTAATTTTAATAGATTTTTTTGGCAAGCAGTTGGTAAATTATTTGCCTTAATTTAGTATAGAATGTGATAGATGAATGAATAACTCTGATCTCTTGTCGTAAATATTTTTTCATGAAATGGTTTGCCGGGAAAAATGTATTTGATTAATATATGATAAATTGAATACAAGAAAAATAATTATATAGATCCAAGTAACTGAGCTACTAGACATAGCGGCATTTTATGGTTGTGCGATGTGCAATTTAATGTTTATTTGTTAAGTAACTAGTTACTTTATTATGTTGCATGTTTGTTGTTATAGTATGATATTAATTATTGATTCTATACACTCATTATTTTCATGATTAGACTTTGTCCACATTTGCTGTGCTGTTGTACTGTGTTTGACTTGTCTCTTGTCTTCATAACATAATTCTTATCTTGGCAATATAAGTTCCTTTATTTATACTAACTAGAGCAATTCCAACTACCCTGCTATATTATGTCTGACCAATTCACTGCTAGCACAATATCAATCTTACTTGAATGTCTCTAAATTATGTAAATTTTTAAAAGCAAAAATAATTATCTTTTGAAAAAGTTTCCGAGTGAATCTGTTTTTGAAAATGAAATAAGACCTTAGATAAATCTGTCGTTGACATAATATAAGAAGACACATCAAGCTTTAGTGGGTTAATTTTTTTTCAAATTCTTTTTAACTCCCCCTAATCTTAAATCATCACAAATCTCCAGTTAAACCATATTCTTAATTATTTGTATTTATGTATTGGAACCGGCTATTCCCTTTCTCAAGGGAGAAAACTATTTAATGAAGCTATTAGAAGTTGGCCTACAGCCTATTATGTTGTCTTCCAAAATCTATTTCATTTTATTTACTTTTAAATAGATGAAATTTATTCAATATAAGTAATGAATACAAATATAAGTAAATGTTTTATTTATTTTCCAAGTAAGAACACATTACTTTACTTGGAAAATAAATAAAACATTTACTTATATTTGTATTCATTACTTATATTGAATAAATTTCATCTATTTAAAAGTAAATAAAATGAAATAGATTTTGGAAGACAACATAATAGGCTGTAGGCCAACTTCTAATAGCTTCATTAAATAGTTTTCTCCCTTGAGAAAGGGAATAGCCGGTTCCAATACATAAATACAAATAATTAAGAATATGGTTTAACTGGAGATTTGTGATGATTTAAGATTAGGGGGAGTTAAAAAGAATTTGAAAAAAAAATTAACCCACTAAAGCTTGATGTGTCTTCTTATATTATGTCAACGACAGATTTATCTAAGGTCTTATTTCATTTTCAAAAACAGATTCACTCGGAAACTTTTTCAAAAGATAATTATTTTTGCTTTTAAAAATTTACATAATTTAGAGACATTCAAGTAAGATTGATATTGTGCTAGCAGTGAATTGGTCAGACATAATATAGCAGGGTAGTTGGAATTGCTCTAGTTAGTATAAATAAAGGAACTTATATTGCCAAGATAAGAATTATGTTATGAAGACAAGAGACAAGTCAAACACAGTACAACAGCACAGCAAATGTGGACAAAGTCTAATCATGAAAATAATGAGTGTATAGAATCAATAATTAATATCATACTATAACAACAAACATGCAACATAATAAAGTAACTAGTTACTTAACAAATAAACATTAAATTGCACATCGCACAACCATAAAATGCCGCTATGTCTAGTAGCTCAGTTACTTGGATCTATATAATTATTTTTCTTGTATTCAATTTATCATATATTAATCAAATACATTTTTCCCGGCAAACCATTTCATGAAAAAATATTTACGACAAGAGATCAGAGTTATTCATTCATCTATCACATTCTATACTAAATTAAGGCAAATAATTTACCAACTGCTTGCCAAAAAAATCTATTAAAATTAAAGATCTAATAATTCATACATTCTTCAAATTAGATATCATTACAAAATTAATAACATTAAAAAATACATATTAGAAGATTTACTGTATATCAAAACTTCATAACTACAGCAATGAAGAAGCCAGGTTTTCGTTAGATTCACATAAAAAAGGTATGGATAATAGTGATTATTATAACAACTATTGTAAGTTCGAATAATTGCAAATTATACAATAGGGAAAGAGTATAGATACAATTTTCTACACAAATATTGCATTATTAATTGAAATTTGAAACCTTTTTCAAGAGTTCTCAATTTTAAAACTTTTTTGTAAAGATTTATTATAATGCTTTAATTTCCACATATTTAGAACTGAAGCACCTACTGATTAGACAATAATCCTATCCAAATGCTTCAACTAAATTTTTAACTAATCAGTCTCAAGGAATACACAATGAAATTGGATGTAAATCATTCATTGCAGTGTTGTTGAAAATACAGTAAAATAGTAGGTGTAACACGTGACCAAGTATGCAACTTTATACTAAAACAATTTTATTCAACAGCAAATTAAAGTAGTAAATTGATATCGTTTACCTTTTTAATCGATAACAAAGGTAAAAATAAAAGAGTATATAATTATTACAGTTCTTTTCAAATAGGACTTACAAATATTGTCAGTTTTGATTTTAATTGAAAGCAATTATACTAGCCTTACATTTAGTGGATTCTAGAATATTCTAAATACTAAAACATAGAAAAATCAATTTCTGTTGGATGTACGTACATTATTTTTTGAAGCAGAATTATTATTCAACTACAAATATCACTGATCAATAAATAATCTCAAAGAAAATTTTATTTGAAAATAAGAAGAATCAATAACAGAGTTCGTTAAATTTTCCAATAATTTAAAATGTAGCAATGGAAACAAGTAAATTTCGTACGGTAGCAACTCATAGAAATTGCTTATTAAATCTATCTTGTTTCCTGAAAATAACTAATTGTACATTATTGAATACCATATTACAACACTGGAGAAACATTAAATTGTAATAGTATACTCGAATCTCAATCTTTCATCACTTCAATACATGAGTGGTATTCATTATTCATTTTCAAAGGAGCCAACATTTTAGTCGACTAATATATTATATTCTATATTAGAGAAATTTCCATCAAATAGATACAATATAAAGCCATTACAATCAATACTTTACAATAGAATATTGAAACAGGTTATGTGAACGACTTTAAAGCTTACATCTTACTTGAACAGAAAGTAAGATAAAATGGCTATACTAATAACCTTACTCGAACATTGTTGATATTACTATTACTGATAGCTGAACAAATTTATTCAAATTTGATCAATTTATTCAACATCACAGCCTTCTTTGACAGTAGTTTATCTCTGATCGACTGATTCGGTGATGCTAATCCACAGTTTCATGGAATCAGTTCTAAACAAAGCAATATTTCTATTCACACCACAGAAAAATATTAATGGAACAGAGCGTACATTGATTTACAACTTTACAACTATATAATAACTAGCTGGAGAATCGTTTCAAATTTGTACACACTTCGATCAGAGTTTGATAGTTCATTCAATATTCCCTAAACATAGCCAATTATCAAATATAATTATTGACGCTCGTGTAGCCAGAACTGTTCAACAATGTCCTCATCACCAGTCTTATAATTATGGAGGATAGCACAACACTGAATAAAACAATAGACATTATTTGGAGCTATGGAAAACAATTGATAACATTTATTATATCTTTACAAACTCTTGTGTATGGAACACGATACTGTGTACAGTTCACGAAAGTACTTTAACCACATTAGGTTATAATTGTGTGGTAGGAGAAGTACTGAATGAAGTTTATATTGATATACGAATATGTTCAACGTCCTTATAATCTCTAGATTTTTCCCCTGAGTCCAAAAACATGATTTTTGGGTATTGGTCTGTGTGTGTGTATGTGTGTATGTGTGTGTGTGTGTATGTGTGTGTGTGTGTATGTCGGTGAACACAATAACTCCATTCCTAATTAACCGATCGACTTGAAATTCTAAACTTAAGGTCCCTATACCATGAGGACCCGACAATGAGAAATTCAATAAAATTCAATTCAAGATGGCGGAAAAAATGGCGGATAATTACTAAAAAACCATGTTTTTCACGTTTTTCTCGAAAATGGCT
>NW_024091418.1:0-20417 GCF_014356525.2 Nilaparvata lugens
AAACATGATTTTTGGGTATTGGTCTGTGTGTGTGTATGTGTGTATGTGTGTGTGTGTGTATGTGTGTGTGTGTGTATGTCGGTGAACACAATAACTCCATTCCTAATTAACCGATCGACTTGAAATTCTAAACTTAAGGTCCCTATACCATGAGGACCCGACAATGAGAAATTCAATAAAATTCAATTCAAGATGGCGGAAAAAATGGCGGATAATTACTAAAAAACCATGTTTTTTCACGTTTTTCTCGAAAATGGCTCTAATGATTTTCTTCAAATTTATATCATGAATAGCTATTTATAAGCCCTATCAACTAGCATAAGTCTCATTTCTGGGAAAATTTCAGGAGCTCCGTAATATTCTTGAGAATAATGGCGGAAAATGACTAAAAAACCATGTTTTTCACGGTTTTCTCGAAAACGGCTCCAACGATTTTCTTCAAATTTATACCATGGATAGCTATTTTTAAGCCCTATCAACTGGCATAAGTTTCATTTCTGGGAAAATTTCAGGAGCTCCGTAATATTCTTGAGAAAAATGGCGGATAATGACTAAAAATCCATGTTTTTCACCGTTTTCTCGAAAACTGCTCTAACGATTTACTTCAAATTCATACCATGGATAGATATTCATAAGCACTATCAACTGGCATGAGTCTCATTTCTGGGAATTTCCATGAGCTCCGTAATATTCTTGAGAAAAATGGCGGATAATGACCAAAAACCAGGTTTTTCACGGTTTTCTCAAAAACGGCTCTAACGATTTTCTTCAAATTCAAGCCATGGGTAGCTATTCATAAGTCCTATCAAATGACATGAGTTTTTTCCTTGGAAAATTTCAGGAGCTCCGTAATATTCTTGAGAAAAATGGCGGATAATGACTAAAAATCCATGTTTTTCACCGTTTTCTCGAAAACTGCTCTAACGATTTACTTCAAATTCATACCATGGATAGATATTCATAAGCACTATCAACTGGCATGAGTCTCATTTCTGGGAAATTCCATGAGCTCCGTAATATTCTTGAGAAAAATGGCGGATAATGACCAAAAACCAGGTTTTTCACGGTTTTCTCGAAAACGGCTCTAACGATTTTCTTCAAATTCAGGCCATGGGTAGCTATTCATAAGTCCTATCAAATGACATGAGTTTTTTCCTTGGAAAATTGCAGGAGCTCCGTAATATTCTTGAGAAAAATGGCGGATAATTACTAAAAAACCATGTTTTTCACGATTTTTTCAAAATAACTTGACCGATTTTTTTCAAATTCATACTCTGTATAGTTATTTATCAGCTCTATTAACTGGCATGAGTCTCCTTTCTGGGAAACTAATGGGGGGTCCACCCTATCCTTGAGAAATGGACTTTGTAACCTCCTTCTCGTGCATAAGGTAGGTAGGTAGAGCAGTTCATAAAAAGAACACATAGTCGAGATATTTCATCTGTAGAACAGCTGTTTTGACGACTTTAAAAAAATGACGACTAAAAAATCATTGAATTTCACAATTTACACAAAGGAAAAAGTACTCTGAAAACAATTATATATACACATATACAAAAGTCTGATCGTAGTTTCGAATATGAGCAAGGAAAGTGTGTGAGTGTACCACACCAGATTTTTAATATACTTGTTCTGGCAGATAAAATGAATATCATCAAAGGATGATAAATATTGGGTGCTCTGAATAAGATTAATATTACTTGATTCAACAATTTTAATGCTGCTGAATATCTATTGGTACCAGACAGCTCAAACTTTATATCACGAGATGAGTTAGGATATAATAAAAATTTCTATGAGTTTGTATGCTGACATAAAACACAAAATATATTCCCATAAAAAATATGTGCATAAAATTTCGATATATCTATAATTTACTTAAATAAATGTTTTCTAGAATCTGAGTAATTATCACAGGTTTTTGCTAATATTCACAATAGTGTTTCCAAATTCATGAATATATTATATTTGATACTGATATTCAGACTTCCAATCAATACAAATTCTGCCAATAAATCCTGTTTGGTCTATAGGTTTGATATAATATATGTTGTTCAATTAACAAAATTATAATTAATAATTAATATTCAAACATGAGATCTCAGGGCTTTTAATATGAATTCGGGCTGTGCATGGAAGTAAGCTTCCTACATATATTAAATAAATTTATAAAATGTTCTTACGAACTATGTGCTAGCATTCAACCGTTGTGATCTTTTATTTAATTCAAGTTAATTTGAATAGCGCTTTTTTATTAATTCCCCACTGTACATAGAAAACCTAAACGAGCTCGTTTGACTTATCACTCACTGAACTGAAGTTCTTGACGGTCTCGTGGATTGAATTAATTATTTCCAATAATTAATAAGGTAGGCTCCTTTTGTCACTGCTGGGCTAACGCGTGTCCAGATTCTTATAAGTTTCTTTCCGAATTAAAGATCTATTTATGGGGATAGTTACAAATTACGAACTCTTTGACAGCACTGAGTTCACAGATAATTTAACATTTAATACAAATACTTCACATTAAAAAAGGGTTTGGCTTAATAGTTTTAAATTTTAAAAAAAGAGAAGAAAGAACCCTAGACTCTATGTGCATCCTCTCAGGTCAAGATCTTAAGCCAGAAGAAGGAGGTTTTCAGAAAATTTGTCTCTTCCACAATAATTCTGTAAGCTACTCTCTGATTGGCCTTCAATTTAATAAACTCAATACAATTGGTTGCCTTGGGAATCAGGGCTTCCACGACTTTATAATAGAAAAAATTAAATAAAAAGAGTTTTTATACAAATATATGGAGTTTTATCTAAATTGATTTCATAAATAAATCATAACATGCGATTTTAATACATTTAGTTTTTTATGTGAGTTTTGTATACTCTTGATTTATCATGCTTTTTTAGATTATAATAAATATTTATACAGAAATAATGTTTTTTGTATTTCTACACATCGACTTCCTTTAGTATACATACTATCCTTTATGGGTAATTTATATTATTCAACCTGTTATACTGGCTGATCGAAAATCAGCTGATTCGTTCAGCATTGATTCCAATAATTATCATTTATTCAAGATCGACTAATTCTTTTCAAAATGTAAACAAATGATTCTAACCTCAATGTTCATGCACTTTTATTTTTTATAATCCGTCAATAATAAGTAAGCCGCTTTATAATTTTTTGATCTTACCAATGGGTTCTCATAGTTATTGAATCACAATATACATGTTTTCTTATCGTTTTTGATAATGCTATTACTCCTAATCGCTAATAATACTTGATTTATGTTGATTTATCCTTTGATTAGGTCTAACCTTCTTTCCATTTATAATTCTATTATTTCATCGGTCCTTTAAAATATTTGGTGGTATTAAATTACCACGTGACACAATACGCCCTCTGATTTCTGATTTAAAACGACAATTCGAGAATATAATATAATTTTATGATCCAGTTGGTTTTGGATCAGAATCACACATGTTACAAGTCTGTTAATAAATCTATTGAAAATTCTATCTTCTAACAATTCAACAACTATACACAATAAAGAAATTCAATTCGAATACATACGCCTTACATCGCCAATCTCCTTCTACACCAATACACAAATATAATTATCTCCTCCTCCATACACAATATAAACCTTTTTTCTAATCCACGCTTTGCCCTCAGGCTAGAAGCACATTTGAACGTTAGTGCAAAATCATTGCCAACCTAACAACTGGTAATTCTCTGACTTGCAGAATATAATATTTCTTCTCCCTCGACATAGAACAGTGGACTTGTACATTTTTATTTCATTCTCTTGCAGAATTTGGGCTTTGCTTTTATATAACGAATATTTTGAAAGATATCTTTGGTAAGTTTTATTAACAAGAGCTTCTTATTCATCTGATACATTGAAACTTTGGCTTAATGCCTTTGGTGGTAACTAGGCGTTTGATCATTTGGCGGATAATTTTATTGATTTTCTCAATTAGTTTACACATAAAAATAATATATAATATTTTTATAATATCTCTACATACATTCACATTTATATGACACTTGAGTTCTTATTCGGGGTATCACCTTAGACAACTTAACAGGCACTGATCATTCTGGTTCTCGCAGTGAACAGCTGATCCTTGGATGCTTGGGTGGCTTCTATTTATTGAACTGTCGCCATTTTGATGCTTCTTCAAGATATACAACGGTAAGTTGGCTTTTAAATTGGAAGTTATCTATTCACTTGTTTCATTAGTGAGAATGGTGTTAAAGATGGTTTCTAAATTTGTTCTTTCTTTATTTTCAGGTATGCTGGTCGAAGTGAATACTCGTCTGCTAATAAGTGTGTTGCCTGCTTCGTTGGTACTATTTGTTGACAGGTAGGTCAGTGAATCCAAATATTATTATTTACTTCTTATCGCTTATTGTCTCGATAATACGGTTTGAGATTAAAATATTTTCCCCCAATTTAATTTGGTTTGCTTTCTTCATACAACTGAACTGTATTACGTTCAGTTACGGCTGCAATTTTGTATGGTCCAGTATAAATATGAAAGAATTTTCTGGTAGTTTTTTCCAACGCATTGGATAACCTATGGCTTTTTAAAAGTATTTCATCTCCGACACTGTATTTACTGTTTGGATTTATATCATGATAATGTTTTCGTGAGGTCGCTGACCTTTCTAATCTCTGTTGCACGATGTGACAGATGTCTAGTTAGGATGAGTTAAAGCATTCCTTCTTCCATACTTCTAAAATTTGGGATAGCTTGGGGTCTTCTCTTTGCACGTTCTGAATCCTTCTGGGTGTTAGTGTATTCTTGTAGATTTTCGGTTTGATATTTTCGGGATATGATATGCTTTCGTCCATTTCCATTGCGTAGCATTGCAGGTTTGTGTCATTACAATATGTGGCATCTAATTCTCGGGATAGAAAATCGGCTGTTTGGTTTTGTTTTCCTGGTAGGTGTGTGAGATCGAGATCAAACTCTTGAAGAGCGAGAAACCATCTTGACAGTCTGTTGTGGTTTAATTTAGCTGTTTTAAAAAACGTGAGAGCTTTGTGGTCGGTATTGATATAAATCTTATTTCCCAACAGTAGCGTGCGGTATTTTTTACAGACTTCTACTATACGTAATAACTCCTTTTCTGTAATCGAATAGCGTCTTTGTGCTGGATTTAGTGTTTTACTGAAAAAAGCTAGTACTCCTTTGTCTCCTTCGGCACTTTTCTGAAATATTTCTGCTCCTATGGCGTAATCTGAGGCGTCTACGTTTATGTAAAATGGCTGGCTCATATCGGGATGACTTAGTACAACTATTTCAAGAAAAGCTTCTTTTAATTCTCGAAATATCTTCTCTTCTGCTTCTGTCCACTTCCATGCTTTGTTGGTAGATAGTACGTGACTTAATTGGGCAGTGTAGTGTGACATGCGGCTGTTGAAACGTCTATAGAATTGAAGAAATCCAATGAATTCCTGTAGTTGCTTTCGGTTACCAGGTGAAGGGAATTTTCTGATGGCTTCTAGTTTACTGCTATCTTGGGAGATGCCGTCTGGGGTGATGATATGTCCCAAATACTTGACTTGTTGTGCAAAAAATTCGCATTTTGATAATTTCAATTTGAGTCCACATCTGATGAGACAACGAAATACTATATTTAGGTGTTGACAATGGTCCTGAATATTTGTTGAAGAAATAATTCCATCATCCACGTAGAGTGTACAGAAATCCGTGACATCTTCTCCTACGGCTTGACGAAGGCAACGAATAAATATGGCCATGGCGTTCCTCAGTCCAAAAGCTAGGCGAGTGAAGCGGTAATTTCTTCCGTTGAATAAGAATGATAGATAATCTCCTGATTCTGCTGCTATCTGGATCTGCCAATAACCTGCGCTTAGGTCAACTGTAGAATATACATTCTTCCCACTAAAGGTTTGAAGTACTTGTTCTATCTGGTCTGGGCTCTCACGGTCATCTTCCAGAATGCTGTTAAGTGCTCGCGCATCTAGACATAATCTCACGGTGCCGTCTTTCTTAGCAACACAAACAATTGGTAAGCTATATTGAGAGCTTGATGGTTCAATAATCCCCAATTCTGACATTTTGTCTATCTCTGCTATAGCTGCCGGTCGGTATGTAAATGGTATTGGATAAGATTTTCGGTAATAGGCTTCATGAGGTTTGACTTTGAGTTGGCATTCAAAATCTTTAGCTAGACCTGGTTGTTCTGAGGAAACATCTCTATTCTCAATGAAAACCTTCGCGACACTGCTTTTTGTATCTAAATCCCATCCGTCATAACAGTTTATCCTATCCAATAATTTTTCAAACATTTCTTCAGAGGAAACCTCTTTATCAATCACGCCGTCATCTGTTGTCGTTAAACTCAAAACTTCAAAATGCTCCATGGTTTCCTCCATTTCATGAATACCCCAAGTCCTAGGAACGCCTTCCATGTGATATGCAAATTGTACTATCTGATTTTCTCCAGGATGTCTCTTTAAACTGAGAGGTGTAATAATTTCGGTGGTGGTGGTTTCAGGGCTTGCATGGAATTTCAGTGTACGGAAATTCAAACAAGTTCGGAAATACTGTAGGAAATCAGCGCCTATTATCATTGATGGACCTTTGACTGGTAACACCAGGAAAGTATATTCAAATATAACTCCTTCTATTTCCACTTCTAAGAGACATTGAGTGGTTACTCCTATTCTTCTGCCAGGATTAATACCGGAAATGTATACATTAGTGAGGGGTAGCGTAGCTATTGCATGTTTATCTTTGATGTTCAAAAACATGTCCTCTTGTAATAAACAGCATTGTGAACCACTGTCAATCAGCGCTTGTAGTTGAGTCCCATGTAATTTGCATTCGATATAAGTTTGTAGCTGGCTGTCTGATGTCACATCAGTACCGTCAGGGTTTTCTAAGAGTGTTTCACACTAATCGTCCCGGAAAGTGGTGTCTATGTGGAGAGGTTTGGCATGTTCCTCTAATTTGGTAGATGAATAATTATCCTTTGCTTCGGGGGTATCATATAGTCATGTAGTTTTAGAAGCGCTTATTTCTTGATTTGGTGGTGGGTTATTTGCATGTTGATTTTGGGTTGTCTTTGTTGTATGTGCTACTGTGTAAGATGTATTTGTCCGGTTATGATTTTGATGTGTTTCACCTTGATTCTTGTGACCTCCATCTCGTTTGTAATTATTCCCATTTAAGCGGTCTCGGCCATCATAGTATGCTCCTTTATCCTGTTTTTTACTATTGTAATATTGAGATCCATTTCTAGGATTATTTTCAAACGATTGACCTCTGCTAGTATTTTCAGGGTATTTTTGATATCGAGTGTTTGCTCCGACATTTGACATTTGATTCTCACCATTATAATTTTTTCTGAAGCTGTTGCTATTATGATGAGGAGAATGATTGGAATCTCCGGTATGGTCGTTTACCTGACTGGATTCAGAAGTAACAGATTGGATACAGTGTAAATGTTCCATTAATTCTTTGCAACTGGAAATCGAAGATACTGCTAGTGTCATGCGAACATTGTAAGGAAGCTTTTTTGTTAATATATTTGCTAATGATGTATCCGCCAAAGATTTGTCTAGTTGCGAATTCTTGCACATCATCTTAGCTACAAATTCAGTATATGACTGTCTGCCTCTATTATCATATGTGCATGATATAATCTCTGATAGTGCGTCCATCTGCTTACGTTTACTCCAATACTGCTGCAGGAATTGGAAGATGAAGTCCTCCAGGCTATTGATATCTCGCATCCGGCTCTGGAAGAACATCAGCGGCTCGCCGAGTAGTAGACTGGACAGTTGGAAACGCCATACTAACCAAGAGGTGGGTATCAATTCCTGAATAGCTTCTATTTGATCTATGAATGGTCTGGGTTGCATATGACAATGGAATTATCAAATTTTCCAAGACTTTGAAAGAGTTGAGTGCCGTTTACGGCTTCAGTCGGTGTATAATGCATCCGATTGACTGGGATATTTTCCATACGTGTCTCTATTCTGGAGACTCGTTCTTCATTTGCGATCCATTTATCATTCATAATTTTCTTGTTTTTATTCACTTCATCGTACAATCCGTTGAGCTTCAACTGTTGCCCGCCTATGGCATTCTCTAACATGCCGTATCTCTCTCTTGATTGTGTCCCCTCCTCTCTTAGGTTTGCTATACTTGTTTGCACGTTACTCTGCTCTTTAACTATCTCTATTATTTTCTTATTATTTTCCTCCACTTTCGACTCTATCTCGCCCTTATTTTCTAACACCTTTTCCATGACAGTTCCCATGATAGTGGTGCCTAGCTCCTTACCCAACATGCCCACCTGTTTTTTAACTTCCTTTGTTACGTCATCCAACTGCTCATTTATTTGGCAGGTAACGTCATCTATACGAGTTTCTAGCTTTTTGATGACTGCAGATTGCGTATCTATTTTTGTATCTATTATATTTCTCACTTCCTCCCTGAAGCTAGAAAATTTTTCATCCATAGTTTTGATACCTTCCTGTAGGATTTTAGTATTTTCCTCCGCTTTATCCTGGATGGCTTTAGTGTTTTCATTGATATCTTCTTGTATTTTTTTAGTCACTCCCTCCAAGGCTTGGCTGAGCAAGAGTTTAAATTCATTTATGGAATCGTTTGCTATGAGGTTTGTAGTATATCCGACTGAAGAATTTAATGTGGTGTTGCCTTTTCCTAGATTGGTGGTTGCGGATGACGGTTGACTGGCGATATCAGATGGCGATTGGGTGGCGGCATTCTCCGTTCCCTCGGCGACGCTTGGAGCGATCTGCGAAGACGCCGGTACCGAGTTGGACGCCCTCACTCTCTCATCTCTGCCAGCTGGATTCTCATCAGGATTTATTACCTCGACGACATTATTGATCTTAGTGGAAGACAAATGGGCCAGGTTTTGCGGGTCGAAATTGATGGAGCATACACTGCCTCCTTCTCTCTCCCGTGGGGTCTCCGTGGCATTGTCCTGTGGTTGTTGGTCAGCCGGTGTCGTAGCTACATAGCTTTGGGGGTGGTCGCTGAAGTAGGAAATTTGCGAGTTAGCTGGCGACTGGTTCATGGTGACGTTATTATGGAATACTTCGAGTAAATAGCCAAGTGTGTTGCCAAGTCTCAGGAATATTAAAATGGATTCAGTGATAGTGCCTATTCTGGATAAAATTGTGTGGTGTTAAAAATTTCAAGTGTCATGTACATATATTACGAAAAGACCTTCGAGTGATACAGGTACGCTTATCAACATAGAAGATTACATTAACATAGTTCTTAAAATTTTAGGTAGGGTTTTATCTTCCTTACTAATAGCTATGCGATTATATTTCAAATAATCTATACCCCTGGTCAGCATACAATATCTAGATTCAAAAATCAAAATCAAAATTTTACAATAAAATTTTATGGAAATTTCCATCCAATTTTTCTCTATTATGAGAATTGTGATATCAAACTCATGTGATACAGTTTGTCTGTATTTATGCAGCTTGAAAAATTTCAATTTGAAGAGCAACTCAATTATTTTAGCCAGAAACTTACAATAGATCATCAGATATATCTTGTCGAATCAACTTCAGATTATACTTCTTGCAGCTTTCAGTTTTATCAATAATTTTATGAATCATTGATAGTGAGATTGAGTAGGTAAGCTTTTCATCACGCTCCACTGGTTGGGTGCCATATTATGTGAAGTTGTGAATTGTAAATCCTTCACAGATGATACGATGTTTCTGATATTTATAAGAGCAGTCTCTAAATTCCCTCTTTTGCGAATAAATTCACAAAAAATTGAGGCCGTCCGGCTCGCAAAATTACTGGGTTCAAACCTCAGCTCTAGCTCAGTGGTAGATACATGAATTTTACAAATACAAATAATCACCATAAGGTTCAATGACCGGTGATTGATAATTCTTACCGCTGCTTCTATGAAGTTCTTGGAGAATACCAGTGAGAAAATTAAAAGAATATTTGATGACTGATTATCAGTAACCATGTACCACTAGAGAATGATAAGGACCAACTATAGTCGTTTCTAGTTGATTCTTAAAACGCTCATCGTGAATACAAGTATTCACCAATATACCCTTCCAAAATTCCTTAGAACATACAACGCCAGTTCTTGAAGCTCTCTGGATCCTTATATGATATAACTAGAACCTTATTAATATAATTTTTTAATATACTTGTTCTGGCAGATAAAATTAATATCATCAAAGGATGATAAATATTGGGTGCTCTGAATAAGATTAATATTACTTGATTCAACAATTTTAAATGCTGCTGAATATCTATTGGTACCAGAACAGCTCAAACTTTATATCACGAGATGAGTTAGGATATAATAAAAAATTCTATGAGTTTGTATGCTGACATAAAACACAAAATATATTCCCATAAAAAATATGTGCATAAAATATTCGATATATCTATAATTTACTTAAATAAATGTTTTCTAGAATCTGAGTAATTATCACAGGTTTTGCTAATATTCACAATAGTGTGTTTCAAATTCATAAATATATTATATTTAATACTGATATTTAGACTTCCAATCAATACAAAATTCTGCCAATGAAAACCTGTTTGGTCTATAGGTTTGATATAATATATGTTGTTCAATTAACAAAATTATAATTAATAAATTAATATTCAAACATGAGATCTCAGGGCTTTTAATATGAATTCGGGCTGTGCATGGAAGTAAGCTTCCTACTGTGGAGCTGTATTTTACTCGCCTCACATATGTAGAGAGATTTGCCAAATCATGTAGTGCTGTATCCAAATGCCTCACGTTGGGCCGGCAAATCATGTGGAGCGGTATTTGATGGCTTCACACATGTAGAGTGAATCTTGTACTGAGTCAATGGTGTAGCGGCTATAAATTTTGTAATTGCGTGCGTGGACACTGAATGTACACCAGACTGATTGATTCACTACAAGATTCAATACAATTGTCGGAATCGCGGGAGGCCTAAACGCTCGCTCACCCTTGATTCTTCTAATGACAGATTGTATAATGATGAAATTTTTTATAAGTAGTGTAGCGGACGCTAAACACTGAATACGGATACCTTAAAATTATTACCTGTGAAGAATGAGCATACAAAATCATACAGGTCGAGCAAAAATCCCGATGTAGATAATTTACGGGACTGCGTCTCTAATAAGTTCTGAAGGATTAAAATACGGTATTTGGACCAAATATCGTTCAGAATATATTTCGAGAACAGAGTCTTGTCGGGTTTTAAGCTCTATTGTAGGAATTTATATGATCTATGGCTGCCACTGCTGTACAATTGATGTGTTCGCTCCTAAGTCGAGGTAGGTAACAGATAAAAGCTGATATATGAGCAGGTAAGGACAAAGAATAAATATCTCGATCTGACCCCACTCGCTACATCCACTTAGACCTGTTCCATATCCAGCTCAATTCAATTATTCCAATGATCGTATTCGATCGGTTCTTGATGATATAGAACGTATCAGACACAATAATTGACAGGCTTAAGAAATAATCGAACTCAGAAAGCGAATTAACAAAACTGAAATATATTACAATAAAATATGTAATCATACAGTGCAGATTCAGAATTTGATTTACAGGTTGATAATAATTTAGTATTAACAGAACAGTTAAAAATTTTCTTGTGCTTGCATGATACCATGCGTGATTCAACAGAATTTTACGATTGATAAAATTTAACAGTTTGAAAAAAATAGTGAAAAAATGAATTATAGAAAATATTTTTTTTAAAATGCTCGGGGTCGTGGTTCAGGCAGCGGAGGATAGTTAATCAACTACAAAGTTCGTATGAATTAAATATTGAATAAATTCTAGGCTCTTAAATGCTAAAAGCGCTTGTCGGCGTGGCCAATAATTTAACGAAGAAAAAATTTATGTTTCTGCACTGAAATATTTTTCGAAGCGTAGATTGGGGCCCCTTTTAAAACTTATAACTCACGTGAATTTCCTTGGCGGTCGTGGTTTTCTTCTTTAGATCAAAAAATCGTTTGATCGGCGGCAATCCAGGCTTCGGTTTCAGCACGTGGGGAATTTTAATTTAAATATCTCCTTCACCGAATTAATTAAGGGATAATTTACTTTAAGCTTTTAAATTTATCGATTGATGAAAACAGAAATTTACAAATAACAAATAAATTGGCCTAAAAATATCGGCTCACAAATAGAACATTTAAAATCGAACAAGAAATTTTCACAAATAGGTCTTGGTAACTATAAAAAGAGATCTGCACGGTGAGGATTTCAGAAGGGAAGTGCTGTCCTTTCTCCAAGCTTCTAGGCTAGACCTTGCTTCTCAGAATCTTGATGTAATAATTTGTATAAAAATTTGCCATTGGTAGAACGCTTGTGACGTAAACATGACGTCAGTGGCAAGCAGTGGAATACAATTCCTTTAATTACAATAATAATTCAATTTATGTAATTCTTAAAACTGCTTAATCTTATAGACATAGTTCTTCTCATACAATGTACATGTGCTAGCGTAAATGATAAGGCAGGGTTGGTGTCTGATAATAGATTAACATGTGTTGCTTTCAAACGATCACCTTCTTGGTGCTATTTCTATGCACTATGATTGGCTTAGGCTGGCCAAAGAGATTTAATTACCATGTGGTTCAGTTGAATTAAATCGTTAAGGAATTAATACTCTTGTACAATTTTTATTAGGTTTGAGATTATTATAATTAATTTCTGCCATTTTATCAATAATATAATTTCATGCTATGACCTATTTAGTTACAATAAGACCTGACATATAATATAATTTCTTAAATAATAAATAATTTCAACGATAACACATACATTTTATTTTTTTATTTGAAATTCTTGATCCTTTATGGATAGTTTTGATTTTTAGAGATGGTATTATATCTTACGTGAAGCCAGCGTGACATTTGACGATACTTCGAATCAGTCAGCTGCGTTCGAACTGTTTTAAATACATCTGATCGATGGTAAACAAAGTGTAACCTCAAAATCAGTGAGCGATTCATAAATAATTTGTGCTTTATTTGCAAAATAATTATATTTTATTGAATAATTTTCCTAGAAAAATATTCAGTACAGAACGGTACTCTTATCAAATATACAGTTATTGATAAGTAAGCTTTATCGCTCGGTCGCTAACTATTCCTTAGCAAATTCTTTCATTTTAAAAGGTAATCACAATTTTTCTCTCTTTTCATGAGATCTATTGAAAGATTCATCACACAAAAGCCCCCAGGATATTTTAAATAGGTAATTGGGAGACGAGTCGAAACAATGACTATTTGAAAAATCCGATATTGTGATGAATACACTATTTCATCTCCTTACTTCTACAAAAACTCAACACTTAACACTAAAAACAATATATCGTGCACTTTTGGCTACGAGAAAATAAATAATTGATTGTTCCTTTCATTAGATACAATCGGAATACAATAATTAATGAGGTCTCTTTGGATCCTTCATTAAAACAACTCCACAACTTCCATTCACGGGTGGCTTATGAGCAGACCCATAACTATAACAAATATACAAAATTTCACATATTATCCTCTTAAGATTCAAACAGTATTTGCAACAAATATAGACTTTCATCATTTTTTTCATAGTTATTACAGGTTTCGACTCTTTTATTCTGGCTTTTACATAAATTGGGTGAGAATGTGATTTTACTTCGGTGACTTGACAATCGTCTACCGTTTGACTCGAGCAATTTCTTATTTGCGCTTAGTACGTTGCGTACAAACAGGGTTACACTTGAAATGGCTTTCTTGATTTTTATCAATGCTGGTTACACATATTAAGTCTTCAAGATTACATTTATCAATTTGAATTTCAATTCATGATCTTTTGATGCAACAGTAATAAATTTCACATTTAAAGGTAAGAATTTCATTTTCTTTTTAGCTTTTTTAGAGATACATTTATATGACACAGAACATGCGCATTTCGTGCAAATTAACATAAATATATATTTTTGGTTGCGTTTTTTACTTATAATTCCACATTAAATAATAGGTTACAATAATTAAATAACGATATTGCTTGGATTCTATACATTGACTCTAGGATTTCGCACACATTGGTTGGTGTGACGAAGAAAATTATCGAACAGGCTTTGGTTCTGAATGGATTTTTTCTATCGATTCTGTATTTCGAGGTTAGATTTACACATTTTTTCAAATAAACTTTGTTTATTTTCTTTCCTCCTATTCACTGCTAATTTCATGTTATTTCTAATTTATAATTATTTTCCGTGGATACTATAATTCTTGTTTTTGTTTTCCAGTTGGGCGGATATAACTAGGAGATTGTTTCTGTGATGATTGTAGCATGAGGCGGATGGCTTGATTAGGTTGGTAAATTTTTAAAGTTGTTTCGTAGTTTTATTTTCTTCTGTTATTAAAGTTGATAATAATTTCTTCATTTGATGTGATTAATAATATTTCCTTATTAGCTGAGATGCGGCGAAGTTATGTTATGTTGATTATGATTAGGCTGCAGTAAAAAAATGCCAGTATGCAAGGATATGATTTGATGGGTAGGCTGTGACCATGAAGAGTTTGATGATTCATGTAATTCACAACGTAGCTTCAGTAGATTAAAATATTATTCCTTTCTCAAGCCCCCATCTAAATTTGATTCCGGTGTTATTCAAAGGTCCAATTCCAATTTGTGACTGTCCGTTTTACTAAACTTTGCTTAAAACAAACATGCCGACGGTGTAGATCGATTCTTACAAACTCGTTTCCTCTTTGTTGGCCGGTAACATGCAGTTTGATATCCTTAAATCTGACATGCCGGTGGTGTCTGTGTGTCTTTCCAAATGATATTTTTCTTTTCTGCATGCCGGTGTACAGTCTACTTGATTTTAACCGGACATGACTGCGGTGTGAATAGATTCTTCTTAATATTATTTTCCTGTTTTCTTGAATGCTGGTAAAAGATTTGATGTAGGATTTCAGCCTTATATGACGGCGGTGTAAATGCACTCCACTAGTTGGTTTTCTTTTTGGACGTATTGTAATTCTTCTTGTTTGTGGTTTTGATTCATAGTTTTTCGGTTTTTGTTTTGATTTTGATTTGTTGTGGGTTTCTGTTTTACTTCTATTGTTTTGTGGGTTATCTTCATGAATGCTGGGTTTATATGTTGCAGGCGCTGTCCTTGGTGGATGTGAGATACGTGCGGTTGGCGGTCCGGGCTGCTCTTCAACGTGGTCGGCAACGTCCTTGGACTCCTGGTGTCCGGCGCGCAGTGGTGCGGGCTGTCCCTCTATGCCACGAATGATGTCCTCAGCTTGGCGGGCGATGTCGTCCGGCTCGTCTTGGCACTCTGCGGGCGGTAGTACGGGCTGTCCCTCCATGCAGTGGATGACGTCCTCGGCTCGGCGGATGATGTCGACTGGTTCCTCTCGGCGTTCGGCGGGGGGCGGCGCGACTTCAGTCTTGATGTTCTCGGTGGGTTGGTTTTCCATATACGTTTCACGTTTGCTTGTCTGTTTTATGGCCTCTCCTTCGAGTATGTTTGCTTCTGCATGCATGGGCTCAGTCTCTGGTCCACTATTGATTTCCATTGCATGACACTTCCCCTCAATTTGCCGTGTTACCGTCCTGCTTTCTTCCACTGCTCCCTTCGACCGTTGATCCAATTTCTCAAAACTCTGTTCATACCTTCCCTTTAGTTTTTCATTTGCTTGTTTGGCATCTGTAATCATATTGTTTAGTGTTTCATTTATTTGTTTCTTTTCTTTCTTACCTCTTGAATTTCCTTCTTTAATTCTCTCTTGCTTGTTTGTTGTCTTCCCTTAGTTCTTCTCTTGCTTGTTTGGCTGCTTCCTTGCCTGTCGGACTTCTTTCCTCCACTGTTGGGTTTCTTACTCAGATTGTTTATTGCTTCATTTGTTTGTTCATTCATCTTGGTTATTGCTTTCAGGAGGGTGTCCATATCCATTGCGGGATCGGGTGTATGTCTAATGGTTATCTTCTGGTTTTTTATCCAAGCGACGGTACGAGAAATGGGAGTTCCTGTCTCTGGGGCGTCGTCGTCCGTATGCTCTCCCGATGTTTCGTCCTCCGGCTCTTGGGCTACCGACGGATCTTCCACTAGGATGCAGCTCTCCTCCACCTGTGTCGAAGATAAATCATCCAGTACATTGGGATGGAAATCGGCGGATGCGGTGGCAGATGCGGATGGCGGCGAACAGTCGGGTGAGATGTCCTCGGTGTCTGACAGACTTGGGTTGACCTGGTCGTTTCCTGCCATGGTTTGTGAGAAAATATGCGACGAACGTGCGCGGCGAATAAAAAACGTGAAAGTGTTGAGATATACAAAATAATTAATAAGAAATCCAATAGAAATTGCTATAGCTTCGTAGTGAGTGAAATACAAAAAAAAAAGTGGTTTCACAATGTGCTCAGTGATAAAATGAGTCAAGTTAGCAATATCGTTAATATAAAAAATGACACGAACATACAGGATACACAGTGAACACTTATGCGGTAATACAGGTACGCCTCTTATAATTTATTATTACTATTATTATAAATATTTTATTCTATAATTTCTTGCCGCAATTATATATAGGCTAGTATTCTTCGCAAAATTTTATATAAAAGCAGTGATACTCTGCTTAAATTATTCCGCAATATATCCGTGATTTAATTTTACTTCCCTCTTTATGTTTTAAAAACTTTTAAAAATGTAAATAACTTCAATCCTCTTTTCTGTAAATTTTTATAAACTGTTTCAATATAGACCTAATATTCTTCAAATATATGACCTTTCTTATGATATCTCTTATACCTATGACTTATGGTATGACCAATTTCGAATAACACGATAATAAAATTCTGAGTTCGATTTTTTCTCTAAAAATTCATCAATCGATAAATTTCTTTTCTGTTCAAAAATTGGGTATGGCACTTCTTGTTATTTTATATAACAGTGAACAGTCAATATTAGATTCGAAAAAATTCACAACCATGAATTTTTCAAAAATTTTCCCGTTGTCAGCGCTATAGTATACTGAGCAACTAAATAATCCTCGTAGTCGATTATCCACCTCTTCAATGCCTATCACTGTTGGGCGCCAAATCATGTGGAGCTGTATTTTACTCGCCTCACATATGTAGAGAGATTTGCCAAATCATGTAGTGCTGTATCCAAATGCCCCACGTTGGGCGCCAAATCATGTGGAGCTGTATTTTATGGCTTCACACATGTAGTGAATCTTGTACTGAGTCAATGGTGTAGCGGCTATAAATTTTGTAATTGCGTGCGTGGACACTGAATGTACACCAGACTGATTGATTCACTACAAGATTCAATACAATTGTCGGAATCGCGGGAGGCCTAAACGCTCGCTCACCCTTGATTCTTCTAATGACAGATTGTATAATGATGAAATTTTTATAAGTAGTGTAGCGGACGCTAAACACTGAATACGGATACCTTAAAATTATTACCTGTGAAGAATGAGCATACAAAATCATACAGGTCGAGCAAAAATCCCGATGTAGATAATTTACGGGACTGCGTCTCTAATAAGTTCTGAAGGATTGAAATACGGTATTTGGACCAAATATCGTTCAGAATATATTTCGAGAACAGAGTCTTGTCGGGTTTTAAGCTCTATTGTAGGAATTTATATGATCTATGGTTCCCACTGCTGTACAATTGATGTGTTCGCTCCTAAGTCGAGGTAGGTAACAGATAAAAGCTGATATATGAGCAGGTAAGGACAAAGAATAAATATCTCGATCTGACCCCACTCGCTACATCCACTTAGACCTGTTCCAATATCCAGCTCAATTCAATTATTCCAATGATCGTATTCGATCGGTTCTTGATGATATAGAACGTATCAGACACAATAATTGACAGGCTTAAGAAATAATCGAACTCAGAAAGCGAATTAACAAAACTGAAATATATTACAATAAAATATGTAATCATACAGTGCAGATTCAGAATTTGATTTACAGGTTGATAATAATTTAGTATTAACAGAACAGTTAAAAATTTTCTTGTGCTTGCATGATACCATGCGTGATTCAACAGAATTTTACGATTGATAAAATTTAACAGTTTGAAAAAATAGTGAAAAAATGAATTATAGAAATATTTTTTTAAAATGCTCGGGGTCGTGGTTCAGGCAGCGGAGGATAGTTAATCAACTACAAAGTTCGTATGAATTAAATATGAATAAATTCTAGGCTCTAAATGCTAAAAGCGCTTGTCGGCGTGGCCAATAATTTAACGAAGAAAAAATTTATGTTTCTGCACTGAAATATTTTCGAAGCGTAGATTGGGGCCCCTTTTAAAACTTATAACTCACGTGAATTTCCTTGGCGGTCGTGGTTTTCTTCTTTAGATCAAAAAATCGTTTGATCGGCGGCAATCCAGGCTTCAGTTTCAGCACGTGGGGAATTTTAATTTAATATCTCCTTCACCGAATTAATTAAGGGATAATTTACTTTAAGCTTTTAAATTTATCGATTGATGAAAACAGAAATTTACAAATAACAAATAAATTGGCCTAAAATATCGGCTCACAATAGAACATTTAAAATCGAACAAGAAATTTTCACAAATAGGTCTTTGGTAACTATAAAAGAGATCTGCACGGTGAGGATTTCAAAAGGGAAGTGCTGTCCTTTCTCTAAGCTTCTAGGCTAGACCTTGCTTCTCAGAATCTCGATGTAATAATTTGCATAAAAATTTGCCATTGGTAGAACGCTTGTGACGTAAACATGACGTCAGTGGCAAGCAGTAGAATACAATTCCTTTAATTACAATAATAATTCAATTTATGTAATTCTTAAAACTGCTTAATCTTATAGACATAGTTCTTCTCATACAATGTACATGTGCTAGCGTAAATGATAAGGCAGGGTTGTGTCTGATAATAGATTAACATGTGTTGCTTTCAAACGATCACCTTCTTGGTGCTATTTCTATGCACTGTGATTGGCTTAGGCTGCCAAAGAGATTTAATTACCATGTGGTTCAGTTGAATTAATCGTTAATAATTAATACTCTTGTACAATTTTTATTAGGTTTGAGATTATTATAATTAATTTCTGCCATTTTATCAATAATATAATTTCATGCTATGACCTATTTAGTTACAATAAGACCTGACATATAATATAATTTCTTAAATAATAAATAATTTCAACGATAACACATACATTTTATTTTTTTATTTGAAATTCTTGATCCTTTATGGATAGTTTTGATTTTTAGAGATGGATTATATCTTACGTGAAGCCAGCGTGACATTTGACGATACTTCGAATCAGTCAGCTGCGTTCGAACTGTTTTAAAAACATCTGATCGATAGTAAACAAAGTGTAACCTCAAAATCAGTGAGCGATTCATAAATAATTTGTGCTTTATTTGCAAAATAATTATAATTTTATTGAATAATTTTCCTAGAAAAATATTCAGTACAGAACGGTACTCTTATCAAATATACAGTTATTGATAAGTAAGCTTTATCGCTCGGTCGCTACTATTCCTTTAGCAAATTCTTTCATTTTAAAAGGTAATCACAATTTTTCTCTCTTTTCATGAGATCTATTTGAAAGATTCATCACACTACATATATTAAATAAATTTATAAAATGTTCTTACGAACTATGTGCTAGCATTCAACATGTTGTGATCTTTTATTTAATTCAAGTTAATTTGAATAGCGCTTTTTTATTAATTCCCCCACTGTACATAGAAAACCTAAAACGAGCTCGTTTGACTTATCACTCACTGAACTGAAGTTCTTGACGGTCTCGTGGATTGAATTAATTATTTCCAATAATTAATTAGGTAGGCTCCTTTTCGTCACTGCTGGGCTAACGCGTGGTCCAGATTCTTATAAGTTTCTTTCCGAATTAAAGATCTATTTATGGGGGATAGTTACAAATTACGAACTCTTTGACAGCACTGAGTTCACAGATAATTTAACATTTAATACAAATACTTCACATTAAAAAAGGGTTTGGCTTAATAGTTTTAAAATTTTAAAAAAAGAGGAAGAAAGAACCCTAGACTCTATGTGCATCCTCTCAGGTCAAGATCTTAAGCCAGAAGAAGGAGGTTTTCAGAAAAATTTGTCTCTTCCACGAATAATTCTGTAAGCTACTCTCTGATTGGCCTTCAATTTAATAAACTCAATACAATTGGTTGCCTTGGGAATCAGGGCTTCCACGACTTTATAATAGAAAAAATTAATAAAAGAGTTTTCATACAAATATATGGAGTGTTTATCTTAAATTGATTTCATAAATAAATCATAACATGCGATTTTAATACATTTAGTTTTCTATGTGAGTTTTGTATACTCTTGATTTATCATGCTTTTTAGATTATAATAAATATTTATAC
>NW_024091419.1:0-19562 GCF_014356525.2 Nilaparvata lugens
TCTTTTTCATATTATTTTTGAGACTAGCAGTGCACCCGTTCTTGTTCGGAAGGACTGGAAAGTACTACATTACATCAGGAATAACTACATTACAAATATTTTAATAGGATATTAAAATATAAGTAAGGGAGGCTTTGCTTTTTAAATGTAAAGGTACTTATAAAAAGTTGAATAATAATATCATTGATATTCTTTTATAGCAATTATTGCTATAACGATTTATTCATACAATAATGTCGGCAAGTTTAGGTATTCTAAATTCTATACTATTAAACGAGAAATTTCTGTTTAGATGTTTTGATGTTTAGATGTTTATATGTTTGTATTTCACCGGATCTCGAAAACGGCTCTAACGATTCTCACGAAATTCAGAACATAGTATGTTATAATATAAAAATTCGATTGCACTAGTTCTCATCCCTAGGGAAACTCGCTGAAGGACATTAAAAGAATTTATTCATCCTTGGAAACAGCTGATAATTTCGTCGTCTATTGATGGTGGAAGTGAGTGAGCGAGTGCATGTGTGTGGGACTCAGACAAAATTATGACTCAGCTGTTGAACTTTTGTACCTAATTCAATCAGGTACCTAGTGGCAGTTGTACAAAAGCCGGTTAAATTTTAATCCTGATTAATTCCAGTAGAACCAATCAGATAAGCCATCTTTTTGAGATGGTTGACATAATCCAAGGTCAGGGCAGTGGACTGTGAATGATAGTTGGTATTAATACCTACAAATAAATCTTTGAATTCTGTGCATAAAAATACTGATAGCTTGAAGTGTGGTAAGTACGCCAATAAAAGACTAATGAATCAACAAGATGAGATTTAATAAAAATAAAATAATAATAGGCAGATGGCCACATACAAAAACAATTGTAAGTAGATTGAGTCAATATCTTGGGATAATTACAACATGATAAAACTTTAGAGAAATACAAAATTTAAATGAAATTAGGTCAATGACATTATGACCATTGAAGCCTGACAATAATCGAAAAGGTAATATTAATGATACCTGAATTGCGAATATAAATTGAGTACTATAATGAAAAGTTATTGCTGCAAAGTTCAATCTTAATGATTTATAGAGGAATAATAATAAATGACAATGATTTACAAAAGGAATAATAATAAATGACAATGAGCTGCAGATAGTGCTCAACAAATAGAGTACATTAAAATATAGGCGGCATAGGCCTTCAGTAAATTGAATGTCAAGATAGACATCAATAGTACAAAAGGAATAATAACAAATGATAATGAGCTGTAGATAGTGCTCAACAAATAGAGTACATTAAAATATAGCGGCTAGAGCCTTCAGCAAATTGAATGTCTCAGATAGACATCAATAGTACACAAAGGATAATAAAAATGACAATGAGCGTAGATAGTGCTCAACAAATAGGTACATTAAAATATAGGCGGCATAGGCCTTCAGCAAATTAAATGTCAATAGACATCAATAGTACAAAAGGAATAATAACAATGACAATAAGCTGTAGATAGTGCTCAACAAATAGAGTACATTAAAATATAGGCGGCATAGGCCTTCAGTAAATTAAATGTCAAGATAGACATCAATAGTACAAAAGGAATAATAACAATGACAATGAGCTGTAGATAGTGCTCAACAATAGAGTACATTAAAATATAGGCGGCATAGGCCTTCAGTAAATTAACTGTCAAATAGACATCAATGAGCAATTAATAGGCGTCAGTGGCCTCAGTGATTTGAATGTCAAGAAGACATCAACAAACAATTAATAGGCGTCCAGTGGCCTCAGAAAATCACTTGTAAAGCCAAGGGTAGCTGTCAAATCCATGAATTAATAGGCGTCGGTGGGCCTTAGTGAATTGAATGTCGAGATAGACATCAATAAACAATTAATAGGCGTCAGTGCCTCAGTGAATTGAACGTCAAGATAGACATTAATAAAACAATTAATAGGCGTCAGTGGCCTCAGTGAATTGAATGTCAAGATAGACATTAATAGATCAATTATGTAATACATATGTAAATAAAATTGAATAGAACTTTAGAAATTTACGTACCTGAATAAAATTTGAAGAGGAGATGCAGCCAGGCAGACGGCAATGAATCTGCAGAACCCAAGAGAACAGGACATCAACAAGCGACGATGTGATCTGGCCATGCGATGACAAGAATGGAAGCATCCCCACAGCAGGCAAATCCCCCAGTGGAAGCATGTAGAATTCCAACGAATAATACTCTGACTCCAAGTTGTGGAATTTTTAGAATGATTTCCAAACGGTAAAGATGATGAACTTGAAAGTTTGAGTTACACGAGTGAACCCAATAGTTAGAAGAATGGCAATTGAAGCCCACACGAGGTTGTGAACTGACAAAGTTTATCAGCGTAAATATGCGCAGAAATCAATGAATAGTTGAATCACAATTGAAGAATAGAATGAATGAATTAATTTGAAGGAGTAGTTCACACTTTAAAAACGTTCCGTAGATCAGATAAATAGCGAAAAAACGTCCACACAAGGTTGCAATTTTGACAAGTTTATCAGAGTAAATATGCGAAGAATCGATGAATAATGAATCACAATTGAAGAATAGAATAAATGAATTAATTTGAAGAATAATCACTTTTAAAAACGTTTCGTAGATCCGAGAATATGGATAAAAGGTTAGACCGAAAGCATAAATGCACTCTCGACTAGGACCATTGCAAAAGACACGGAAACCGCTAATGCTGGTCAGAAAAAGGAAGATGCCGGATGTGTTGTTTTGAAACGTAGGTAAAACGTTTGCCAACGTTGGTGAAAAAGTAACAAATATCTAGAAAGTAAGATGCCTAAAATACAAAATAAATTCCAAAAAATCGAATAGTACAAATATTAAAATTGAAATGACAAATAACACGACTAAAAGTATAGAAAACCAACTTGATTAGAGCAGTGGTATAGAGCCGTGACTGTGACGTCACCGGTCAGCGCAGACGGACAAAATGACGACATGATGTCTACGTAGTAGCGGAACGAGTAACAAGTGGAACCGTTCCAATAAATGCTTTGTCAGATTTTACAATGGTCTTCTGTGATTTGTTTCTCGTGAAATTAATCAGGATTAAAATTTAACATGCTTTTGTGAGAAAAATTTTTGCATTCCTCTGCGAATTATCTCAATCCACTTGATTAGATAGAACCTTTCTATATGAACTATGAATATTTATTATAATTTCTTCTTTCTTAATAATTTTTATATGCTTTTGTAGGTACCCCAGAGCGGAGCTCGGTGCCCCGATGTTTATCATAATTGGAACAGGTTGTCACGGATATGTTGTTGTTGGTAGTATTTACTTTTCAACATTACAGGAGTAAATAATAACACAAGTCGAACAAAATGTATCTTCAAATGTTTGGTTTTTGGAAAAAGATTCATCTGAACAAGTACATTTTGTAAATTCTATCTATTAATACCAAATATTGGGCACCAAGCTTTGCTCGTTATTTATTCATTGATAAACAGAACTCAATTCTTTGAAATGATTGGGGAAGGACTAACAGGCACAGCCCAAAACTGTTTCTTCCTCCTCGAATTTTTTATTTATTCACTATAAAATTATAGTTGGAATATTAATCTTCCAAAAGTAGGTTATGTTTCATAGACTTGATTCAAGTGAAATTTTCAGTCCAAATATTTGAAAACATAAAATTCTAATTTAGATTGTTTACATACCAATTTAACAAATAACACTCACTAATCACTTAGAGCTGTAAAATAATGATTAACTTTGAATATTACCATCTTTGATATATACCATCTCATGTCAACAAATCAGATTACTGTATTTTGATCGAGTGAATTAAAATTTCTAGATTTCTCGCGAGATACGATAAGCTAATTGATTACACAGCTGATCTCCCACACAGGCACACACATCTTCTGTTATCGACAGACGACGAAATCATCATCTGTTTTTCCAAGGATGATTACCTTTTCATGTCCTTCAGGGAGTTTTCTCAGGGATGAGACCTAGTGCAATCGAATTTTGATATCATAAACCTACTATATTCCGAATTTCGTGAAAATCGTTAGAGCCGTTTCGAGATCCGCGAACATAAATAACCATATACCAGATATTAAATAGAAAATACAAACAGATATACAGAAATTGCTCGCTTAATATAATAGGATAACAACTTATAGTCCAGTCAAATGGTCGTTTTTCAGGAAACAGCCCCGAAGCATTTTTTCGATCGTTCTATCTGTATTTTGGGGCGCTAAATTCTAATCTGAATTTGCTCACACGCCAGAGGGCGACTTCACCCCCAAATTTTTGGACTTTTTTAAGTTTCCATCATCTCGAGAACCTTGAATTTATCGAGATAAGCATTCTCTATATAATATTAAAGATAATAAGATTTTATTTCCAATGAATTGACTGGTCGCGCAGGACTACTTTTTGATTTTTTATCTGAAGTGTTCCACAAGATACGCAACTTTGAATGTGCGAGAAATTTGTGATATTTTCCCCCATTTTCACAGTCTCGCATATGCAACGTTGCGTATCTTGTGGAACACTTCAGATAAAAAATCCAGAAAGTAGTGGAGTTTGTGATGAATTTTCTCCTCTTCACTCCCATGAAATATACTTCTGTTTTCAATGCCGTTAAAAAGTTACAGCCAATTGAATGATGATCTTTATTTTCTCATTTTTCTTGCGATTTTACTGTTATTAAAGAGTCTCTAAAATGAGTACAACACATGATAGAACTTGCGATTGGTCTTAAATGAGAGAAAGTTTCATGCTCTATAAGCTGAGTTGCCATAAATTGATCTTGCATCACTGTTATATCGAAAAACTGTCGAGACTGTAAAATGAGAAAAATATCCAAAATTTCTTGATTTTTGAATCAAACGTATCTTACTTCACGATTATATTTTACAAAAATCATTCATCTCACATAAAAGAGGAGATTCTTTTAGTTTGCGATGTTGTTTATAATTGCATTCCCATTTCAGAGACATTAATATCATCATAAACGCCTTCGAAATAAAATGATTATCAGATTAAAATGTACATCACATTTAACTTATTATTGTGCTTTTAAGAAAATTAAGTTGCAACAGCAAGGAAACTCAACCAAGGACCATTAAAAATTAAAATTAAACAAAGGAAATCAGAATAATAGTGGATGATGAAGTTATAATTTTTTTTTAAAGATTTACCTTCAAACTCATAGGCTTGAATTACTACTATTCCTGCATACAAGATATTATTATCATTGTATTTTTTATGCTTTATATTTAGTTACACTTGCAGAATATAACATTGTAAAGTGGGAAGAAGTATTAAATTAACTACATTAGGATATCTCTATTTAATACCTTGATTTTTAGCCATGATTCAAATGTTGACATAAAATATAAAAAAAATCATGCCCCCCCCAAAAATGTTGATGGCGCAAATGCGCCATGCCCCCCCTTGTGGGCACCCCTGGTGAGAACTCGCTAACGCTCGTTCAATAAATCATTGCAATTGTTTACTTTTTTATTACTCAGTGAACCTGGGCCCTGTTTCATAAAACTTATGTCACGTAATACAGGAGATCACCATTCCAATTACATGCTCAATACAGCTGATAGGATCAGCCGTTCCTGTATTACAGGACTTCCAAGTTTTTTTGAAACAGGGGCCTGAGGCCTGTTTCATAAAAGTTACAAGTCCTGTAATACAGGAGAATCACCATTCCAATTACATGTTCAATATAGCCGATAGAATCAGCTGTTCCTGTATTACAGGACTTCTAAATTTTTATGAACAGCCCCTGATTGATTGTATTTCTCACTTTTCACATTTATTATTTGATGTTTAGCATGCATTGTAAAATGTCTAATTGCAACAAAAAAATTTCTGTCTCATCATAGAAATATGAGAGATACAAAAAGAGAGATTCAGAGTATAATTAACTTTTAAACTTTCTTTTAGAAACTCAGAACACATTTTGAAATTCAAATTTCCAATATATTTTTTAAGCTTTCAAATGTATTTCATTTCTGTCAAAGTATTGTTTACAAAACAGAATATATTACTTTTGTAATTATAAATTCACACAGGAGGTGCTAGAATGGAATAGGATAATAATAATCAATAACAAATTCGAATAAATTCAAATTAATTTTATTTATCAAAGATATAATATTATTTCTACAACTGTATTTGCTTACATCGTGATGCCTGTCTTACAGACAGTAGTTCATAAACTTGAATACTTGGCTAAGATGAAATACTAGCTTAGAATGCATTTCAGTTCTCTCAAGCGATTCTTATTGTCCTGTTAGTGTCATCCCTCACTCATCCACCATTACCCTCCATAGCATGGTAACAAAACACCATATCAATTTTATCCACTGTCCTCAGTAACATGATCTGAAAAAATAAATTGATATCAGTACCAGAAATTTAATATAATTTTCTTTTATCTTGGCAGCCACCAACATTTGTGCATTAATTGCATCAAAATTGTATTCCAAGAGCAGTATATCACGACTTATACAAGATGCTAACATTATTATCATTGAATGCAAAGTGGATGCCGGTTCAGTGGTGAATGCCAAGAATGGCTTTTCCAAAACTTGAAAGTAGACTATAAAACTTCATACTAGGGACATCATGACAAATTGAATAACATTTTGTCCAAATGCTCTTGTGGGTGGAGTTAACTTCATTGTATATAAGAGTACTAAATCTTATTATACTGAAGTTGCCAATCTTTATTATATTAAAGCCACATAGACAAGAATTCACAGCAATACGGCTGATTGACACGGACAAACAACCTCGAAATCAATTAGGAACGTACTGAAGGCTATGGGAAAACCTCCAATCACGAAAATTTTACCTCCTGGCCCCCTAGAGACCCCCAATTTTTTCGACATTTGAAATCAGCATCGCACAGAAAATTCGATAAAAGCTATTTTGTTCAGCCCCGGAGATAAGCCTATAGCCATAGTTCAATTTCAACCGAATTCAAATGGGGACCCGGGAAATTGAGTTTTCATCGAAAATTTTTAGTTTTCCCAAATACGAAAAATTCCCAGCCAAAATAAGATCGCTGTGAAAACTGAATACCAAATCTGTTCATACTACACTGGAGGCTACGGGAAAACCTCCAGACCTTCCAAATTTAGACTACTTCCAGATTTAGTAGACCTTCCAGACCTACTTTATAATGCCTGAATACAGGCGAAGTCATAGAGGTCTTTCTTTAAGCTAAGGTAACTTTTCTCCATTCAATACAGATAAGTGGTTATACACAGTCAAAGTCCTGGAATGTGACAGAAATTAATTGTTGATGAAAACATCTGAAGGCCCCTTTTAATACGTCAGAAATAAACCCTCCTCTACTCAGTTACTCGGCACTAGTTATACATCAAGTTAATGAACATTCCGTTCTTATGTCCAGTCAAGAAAAGGCTATAAAGGGGATTTTTTGGAAGACAATGTTTGACCCTGCAGTTCTGTTTAGGGTAGTGAGGAGGTAAACATATCAAAAGTCCCCACCCCTACCCCATGTGCTAAGGGTGGTTCAAAGGTACCATTTTTTGGTTTTCTCACATATAAATCTAAAACTATGAATCTTACGTACATATTGTTATTTACAAAATGTAAGCTTACATAATTTCTTACAATATTCATCTCCACAACTTTTTCTATACGTATCTCTAGTTTTCGATGTATCCTCTCTTGAAGGTGTAAATTTGAAAAAACATGTTTGCCTCCAATATATTTCAATTTTTGCTCTTATAATTTTTAAAAATCGATGGAAAAATTCATGCTGATTATGAACTTATAAAGCATTGAATTGTCTTCAATTTGATGTATAATTTCACACTTATACGCATTCCCTATACCTGTTGCAGCAGCATTAGTGTTGATTCTGAAATCTCCATTTTTTCAACAATAGACCAATTGAACAAAGGAATTTGGAGGGAATGTTTTCGACACAATTTTTGACTTTGCAGCTTTGTTAAGAGACTAGTTACGAGAAGAACATATCAAAATTCCTAACTCATGTGCTAAAGGATGAGGGTGGTTTGAAAATTGCATTTTAAGCGTTTTGCTCCCCGCTCATATCTTGAGAACAATGTGTTCAACTGACATAACTAACTATTCAAAAATGAAGCTTAATAAATTCTCTACACTTTTTGTTCGCTGGAATTTTGTAATATTCTAAACAGTTACCAAGATATTCGCTCTTGAAGGTGTGTAATTGTTAAAATGACAGGTTTTTATCAATGTTTTGCTCTTTCAGGGCTTATAAATCTCGAACAATGCATCATAAAAACTGATGCTTATAGAGCATTGAATTCTCTTTGAAATGATGCTTTATTTCACTATTCCAAGTTTCCCTTTCATTGTTATAGCAGCTTCAATGTAGGGGGTGAAATTTTCATTGCTGAAACAATTGATCGTTTGAAAATCACATTTGAAGGGGGTGTCTGTGAAACAATTTTTGACTTTGCAGCTTAATTTGGACCAGTTAGTAGGTGAACATGCCAAAAGTGTGCATCTTTATCCCCTCTGTTGAAGGTGTGGACCGCTGAGTTAACACTTGTTGCAGCAATGAAATTTCACTTTTATTGTTTTACCTCCTTAATACCCTAAACAGAACTGCGGGGTAAGAAATTGTCTTCCAAACATTTCCCTCTATACCCTTTTTTGAGCATCCATTGCCTGGACTATTATATTAGCTTTAGTATGCTGCTTGATAGACCATAAATTAATAGTTAATACTGTTACTATTGACTTGACAGTTAGTAGTAACAGTTGATAATAATGTAAGAAAAGCATAATAATGTCTCCTCAAATATTACTTACAATTGATATGATGGGCAAATGCTTTCCTCAAAACCACAAATATTGAATAAGAAGATAGTCACATCATACAAGGTAGACCTGAAAAAACATTTTAATTGCATTTAAATTCAGGTTTCCAAAAATTCAACACTCTTGTGAAAAATCATAACTTATTACTCTTGAAAGTTTTAATTTTTTGAGAAATGAATTTAGAAGATTTCCATCTCTCTTTGAAATTCAATGGATGGGACAGGAATAATTTTATCTGTCCGCCAGTTATATTGGACGGGAATTGCAGGAAACTGAAAAATTAAGCGAACCAAAACTTAGTGATTCTTGATCATCCTCAATGGATCACAAGGTGAAACACTGATCAAATGAATGTAACCTATAATTGGTATAGAGAAACAAGTTTTAGACTATCTGGAAATATTTCTCAGATCTTATATTTGTTATTTTATCATAGATTGGATTATTTCAAACAGTTGAGGCTGTAAAGGATAGAATCCAGTATTAGAATTAAAACAACAAATCTGTGCGGTGGGGGGAATGACCCTCTGTTCCAGAAAAAAATTAGTTTGTTACTCATAAACATAATGAGTTAATGGAGTTAAAACACGAGGAGAAAAATTAATGTTCTTGCAGCTTACTGAAAAATGGTAGGAATCATTTTCTTTAGCTCACTCATGGATTCCAGAATTAACTAAAATCTCAGTAATCACATTTTTATAAATGAATCGCTAACCGCAGAAAGGAAACATGTCCAACTGATAGCATTGTAATGGCGAGGCCACGTTTTGAATAATCATTTAGGCCTACTGCAGGGTTAGATTTTATCAAGTGTTTTGTCTCTTCTGTAAAATTATGAAAACTGGACATGGTGCCTTTCTGCGGTTAGCGATTCAGATAGGTTCACAAATATTATTTAATGGATTGAATTTTATATTATTAAAAAATTATATTCAATTATGAATGATTCATTATAAGATGATAATGTATTATTATTGTATGAATCATGATTTTTTTTGAAACATTAATTTCTTTTGATAGAGTCCTGTTGAAAATATAAAACTTTCTGAGCTCACGGAGGTCCATGCCTCTATGCCCCCCCCCCCCCTGGAGCCCCACTGCCTCTAGGCACACATTTATACAACAAGTTAATTAACATTCGTTCTTATTAGTTTCAGTATTATGCTGCTCGATAGGCCGGCCATTAAGGCTAGGGCCACACGAGCGCACAAAGTGCATCCGTTGCAACTTACTTTTTGATGTCCGTTGTGGAAATACATAGAAGTGAATTGGTGACAACACACGAGGTACGTGCGTACCAAGTAACGGAAGTCGTAACGGACGGTGATTTTTGAACTGCGTAGAAATGCTACAATGCATGTCGAGACATGCAAAAGTTATTACTTTGTCAGGTTCAATTGCGTAAAGCCAACTGACGTTGACGCACCACACTCAACGCTCGTGTGGTGACATTGGCGACGGCCACAAAAAGTAAGTTGCAACGGACGCACTATGTGCGCTCGTGTGGCCCTAGCCTAATAGTTAATAGTAATTGTTACTAATTACTATTGATAACTATAACTAACTCACAGTTAATAGTAACAGTTGATAATTAATTGTAAGAAAAGCATAATAAAGTCTCCTCAGATATTACTTACGTTTGATATGATTGGCAAATGCTTTCCTCAAAACATCATACAAGGTGGACCTGAAAAAAAAAACATTTTAATTTTTTGCTTCTATACAATTCTAAAATTTCTTGAGCTGTGTCTCAACACTGTTTCAATAGGCCTTACATTACAATAATGACACAGACACACAATCATGACACAGACAATCTTTAAACTCAATTATTTAATTCTATGTAGCCTATGCCAGATACATCTTGTATGTATTCTTAAAATAAGATTGACCATGATATAATATACAGTTAAAGAATAATAATTAAATTTAGGTAACACAAAGTAACTCATTAACCAAAGCAATTTTTCAAATCATTCTAACTGTATAATTATGTAACTGATATATTATTTATTACTTCTTAAAGTCCAACTTTGTAAATGGAAGTTAAAATTTTCATGTTTTTAATGTATATGACTATTGTCAATGCTAACTGTTGTTTAGCCTGTGACAAATAATAAATTGATTGAATTTCATCACAGCAACATTTTAATAAAAAGTTTGTAGGCTATCTCCACCACAATCAGAAAATTGATTTTAGTACCTAGTTTGAAAATAAAGAACAGTAATAAATCCCTGCATTGATGGTGCAAAGAGATATTTTTATCAGCAAAATTTATAAAAGCCATTGGCTATAATATGAACAGTAGGATCCCTGAAGGTGGCTAGGCCAACAATAGTTGACCAACACAATCTAAAAAATTGAGGTCCACGTTGTAATAGCATGTTTGATCAGCAATGGCGTTGCTATATATCATTGTTTATCATTCGAAAAAGCAGATAGCACTACGGCCGCTATTCCATTCTAGCTCCGCAATGTTGCCAGATGGTTTTTGAACAATGTGGAAGTATAATTAATAAACAAAATATTTAATCTCAATCATTAAAATTTATAAATACCGAATTGAAATAATCATTGAAAACTATATTTCATTGACGAATAAAATATAATTTGTATTTGAAACAGAATGAACAGTTGATTATACCAGTATTAGGCTAAATATCGACTATAGAAGTCAGTTGCAAGGCTGAGAATCGGCAAGGCTGTTCCACTATCTTTCTTTAATACCATTATAACATGGACCTCACTATAGGCCTATAGGTAGTCGGAGAGGTCTGTGTAAGCCAATACTACTCAGCTGTACTGCATAGCATATCAGAAATAGGCCTATAGCAATAATCTGACTATCAAACAGACTTATTAATGGAAACCTATTTTCAGGTTTTCAACTTTAAATATTAATAAAGGAACATATTATAATAACAAAATTTAGGTCTACTCAAAATATGTTGCCAAGATATTGTGAAATAAGGCCGTAGGCTAATGCAAACGACCTACCGTACTTATCGTTTGTAAAAGAGTACTGTAGTCATCAGTACAATATGTCAATATCATCATTTGACAAATTACTTGAGAAATAGCCTAACATAATTCATGTCTAATTTTTTGTATAATTATATTATAAAATGAGTTATTTTACAGAACAGTAGCTTACAAATTTCTATCCTAACCTAAGCTGTAAATAACTAATAGTGAGTAGGCTAGGTTTTTGATTCATTCAAATTTTCCAAATAAGTGCAGTATCTCTTGAGTTTTAATTTATTGTGATGTATTCGGTGATTCATTTAGAGTATAAATTCAACCTTCAAAATTATTCAAATTATTATTCCTGGACTGAAAATCAAGTTAGTGCCAAAGCAGTGTGTGATCACATAACCTTAACTTTTGGACAACATCAACATTTTATCAAAATTTTTGGAGAGAAATAATACAGGCTTAGCCTCTTTTTCCTCCAATGTCATAATTGTATTATATCATAGTGTTTTATACAATCAAATGAAATAAATGAATACCCTGACTTACCTTATTGGGGAGACAGCCACTCGGACGACAGAGCGCTCGGTCGACTTTGTAAATAAGCCATTTACCACTCTGTCGACATTGTAGACAAACTAAAATATAGCTAATCCATGACGTAGGCAGCTCTCAGCGCTCCAGGTGAATAATTGCTTTCAAATATGTAGCTCTATGAATCCCTTTTTCCAAGCTTCGTTCTCCAAAAAAGGCGCGCAAATACGAATTTAAAGATTTTAAGATTACGAATTTTAAAAGTTTGTTTCAGATAAGTAATAATTTTATTTTCGTAAAAGATGTGAAATGATATGAATTTATGGATATAGTTTATACTTGTCCTCTGAATATAATTTCTGTTTGTTTCAGATGCGTATAATTTATTTTTCGGAAAAGATGTGAAATGATATGAATCTATGGATATAGTTTATACTCTTGTCCTCTGAATTATAATTTATCTGATCGTTGGACAACACATCCATAGGAGTTTATTCATGAAATAAATTTCCACACTTCTATAGAAAATCAAGTGACACGAGTTTTGTGAGAAAATAGAAAAATAGTTTGAATTGATGGATTTTGGAACTGAAATTTGGACATAACGAGTTGGAACAGTTTACTATTGAGAATCAGATCAGGTACCAAGATCATGAGCTGGAAAATATAAATTCAGCATAACTTAATACATTTTTATTTTATTTTCAGGAATAAGTCAATGATATATAAAATTAAAATCAGAATAATAGATATTTTTTTCTCCAAAAATAAGTAAAAATGTAGTATGAAAAAACAATCAGATAGATTTTGTATATTCTCTTGAGTAATATTCAAATACCAAGGCATAAAATTACAATCATCAACATTTGTAAGAAACAATTTATGAAGAGTCTCATAATAGAACGACAGAAAAAAATGATATGCAATAATATAAAAATTCAAAGAAGGAAATACGGTAGTTGTTTTCAGATGTTCATATTTTTTTATTAAATCAATAAGTCAAGCAGTATGTAAAATTACAAGCATCAATTCGTAAGAAACATGTAGTGAGATTCTCATAATATAAACGACAAAACGAAAATTGTATACATAATGATATAAGAATTAAATAAAAAATAGTTTGCTTTCAGAAGTTCAGCATGTCATCATTTTACTTCTAATGAATTCTTGTAAAGTACTGTGAAATTACAATCATCAAAATCTGAAAGAAACATTCAGAAGAAGTTTCATTAAAAAATGAATAAAAACAACAAAACAAAAATACAGTAATAATAATATTTAGAAAATTCAAAAATGTATAGTTTATTTTCAGGTGTGTGGTGTGTATCATGTCACAGTCCCAAAATATTTCCCAAATGTTTATCAACTTGTATAAACAACATTATTATAATCAATTGCAATGTCAAATAAAGAATTCATTTTTTCATTATTTAACCTGCAACTTAGGTCAAGTGATCATAATGCACAATGGAACTGAAGCCACAAGTGAAATAGAAATGTAGTTGGGAATACAGTACGAGCTTTGATTCAGTAAATGTACATGGATATTTTCTTCATGGTATTTTCGAATAGAGAATTTTTCTCAAAAGAATATTAATTTTTGAAAAAATTATCGTTTAAAAAAACTCAATTTCATATTTTATTTATATTAATATTATTGATTACCTACTTATTCCATTATCTCACAAAAGTAATAATCAGAAAAAAGTTTTAGGCCTACCGTACTGTTTTTGCACAATCTTAAAAAATGATACCCCACTTCATCATAATATCTGTGACGGGGTAATAAATAATATTTAATGATATATAAATAGTATTTAAATCAAAAAAAAATATTATTGATATATAGACAGTGGTATCAATAGAAAACTTTTATGGAGGAACAACCAAAATAAATTCCTGTTGCCATAATTATAATAGCTTACTATAATAGGAAACAATCAAAGCAAAATATTCACGTTTTCAATTATTTTACTGACCTGGGCAATAGTAATTTTAGTGAAACCCTTCATACTCCAATATCGCTATATACATCATCTACTTCTGATCAAAGAAATAATGAGACTATAAAATATATTCATTGACGAGCAAAGCGAGGTCCAAGATTCAAGTTGACTGTTTTGCTTTTCTCTCAATGTTTAATGTTTATATATTGCGCATTTACGGCGAAACGCGGTAATGGATTTTCATAAAATTTGACAGGTATATTTATGTTCCTTTTTAAATTGCGCGTCGACTTATATACAAGGTTTTTGGAAATTTTACATTTCAAGGATATATAAAAGGAAAAAGCAGCCTCCTTCATACGTCAATATCAGAGTGAAAATCAGACTATAGAATTATTCATCATAAATCAGCTGTCGAGTTGACTATAAATTGCATGCCATGACGCATGCAATTCAATATCTCTATGTAACTTGGTAAAAAATTAGCACCTGTGTAGACTATAAATTACATGCCTCATTGAATGCAATTTTTATGCACTATTAAATAGGATGCAAAGAACTTATAACAGCTCCTCTGGGCGCCTAGATGTCTTCTGGTTTTCTCGCGCTAAATTCTGGAAAGCGTTATATGTTAATTGAATCTTGTGTAAGCATGATCTGATCAAATAAATAGTTAGTGTATCAGTGTGGATGTGCTTATGGTTTGGGACGTCGTTATAACTGCGCGAGGTCTACTGTTCACAGAACTACTAGTGATACAAAAATGAAATATATGGGTACCTACATTGAATAATCGAGTGTTAGTAACACTAATAGTAGCTCTACTCACAATTTTAACACAACAAAAAAAAATTGTCATAGAAAATTTGTCAATGTCATAGCAACTGCTATCACAATTAGTATTATCAATTACGCGTATTTACAGTCAATAGACAGGCAGACAGACGTTAACATTAATATAGAACTTATAAATGAATTATTATGTTGAGTATTATTCAGCTGAAATCATGTGTCGGCGCATAAAGGACAGTCAGTGTGATACCACCTGCCAAATAGCATCAGCTTTTTTAAATGAATTGAAAAATTACATTAATAGCATCTAATTAATTCCAGCTGGCTAAATGATAAAAAAATCGAAACAAATTTTTCTTCTTTAGCACTTTCAATGTTATTTGTATATTCTGAAAAAGGACGATGGAGTTAGGTCCGCCGCAAAGTAGACCCACGTTAATCCACGAAAAGCAACCCCGCTGTGGAATGTTTTTTAAACCATTGCTATAAAATTATTCATAATCAATCAGCTGACAAGTGATTATTCATTGCATGTATTACACAGATGTCTAGAGAAGCCTATCAATGGTTTACAAAACATCCCACGGCGTGGGTTGCTTTTCGTGGATTAGCGTGGGTCTACTTTGCGGCGGGCCTTATTGAACTCTGCTGTCCAACGAACTTGACCTGTAATAAGGTTCAAGAATAAGTGTTCAACATTTGAAGCTGATTGATCAATTCTCTCTAATGTTATTGTAGAACATACAAACAGATGGACAACGACTTTGGCCTTCAGTAAGTCAAAGGTGAGAACTCGCTAACGCTCGTTCAATAAATCATTGCAATTGTTTATTTATTCTACTACTCAGTGAAACCTGGGCCCTGTTTCATAAAACTTATAAGTCACGAAATACAGGAGGATCACCATTCCAATTACATGCTCTATACAGCTGATAAAATCAGCCGTTCCTGTATTACAGGACTTCCAAGTTTTTATGAAACAGGGGACAGTGACTTACAAGTCCTGTAATACAGGAGAGTCACCATTCCAATTACATGTTCAATATAGTAGCCTAATATAGACAGTTCAGACGGGCTTTTTTGCGCAATCCCCGAGAAATAAGGAAAAATTTTGCGCAAATCCCCCTCCCCCTCCCCCTCCCCCTCTGCGCCCCCCCTCTCCTCCCCCTCACCCCTCTCCCTCTCCCTCACCCTCCTTCTCCTTCTCCTTCTCCTCTCCTTCTCCTTCTCCAACAATCTACAACAATCTACAACAATCAGCGGTGTTGATTCACAAAACGTTTTAAAATCGATTTCTGTTCCGAGTTCGCTATTGATTGAATGATTATAATACGAAGGTGCGAAATCCAGGAACATCCAGTATAAAACTTCCTTCTTACCTAGCAGATTTTCGTATGGATAATACTCACTATTCAAATATACTTTAACATTGTAATATTACAGCTGTCAAAATTAGATATTGATTTTTTAATTTTATTCTTTCAATCAGTTTGAAATGCAATTATAATATATTTTGGAGTATCAAAATTCGATGTTGTGCGTACTGACCAAGAATGAACAAGTGAATTTTGCAAATTTGGTAATTCACAAATTTCCCAATGACGGAAACTTAATTTCAGTGGAGTGTCGGCATCGAGCAGTCTCAAAAATTTCAATCGCACATGATCTTCTAAAGTAATGTAGGGCATCCGCCATTGGAGCTTAGTATTTTTACACTAACCTCTGTACCGGTTGCAGACTCGACGCAATTGAGGTCTGAGGGCGACCTCAATAATACAAGCTCTTGTTTCAAGTTTAAAATTATTCTTTGAAAATCTTCAAAAAATGGAAGGATTAATTTCAACGGCACACAGAAAGTGAATTTATTATCTGTTAGCTCATATCCTGCTCTGTCAAAACCAGCTAATGATATGTGTTTTTATCAGATGCGTTCTTCACAAGAATAGCTTTATTGTAGAAGTTAAACCAATTAATCTTGATTTGGAAATTTGTTGACCTGCTATTCGTATCGTATTTCATCAAAAAGGTTGCCCACATGTTACTGCTTAATTTATAGTCTGCTGCAATGGGCGCACAGCCGGTTGAGTTGCCTCCCCTGCTACTGTAATCGCAGGCGCTGCCGGTTTTGTACAGCTCACCGTTCCCTCAATTAATATAAATGATTTGCAAGGTAAAGTGTACACATCCATGAATTTATTCCATTCGAGCTTCATCAGAGTTTTTTATTTCTTGTCCGAATAAACTGTATGTGTATGAACTGGAATTTGGTTATGTCATTATAAAACTGAAGCTCTGTCTGTACGTCCAGAATATCACTAATTGATGCGCCTGACATGTCGCCAATTAACTATAAAACCAAATCTTTCCAAAGTTCTCGCACTTTTAGCTGATAACGCCCTATTGCTTTTACTAGATGTTGTCGCTGTCGCGACCTTTTCTCTAATGACTTGATTATGCGTACACGTACTACGTGTACGCGGGTTGAAAATAAGATATCCCATTACTTTGTTTTTCACGTATGTGCAGTCTAATTTGTAATGTATCTCCGCGGAAATCAATAAACGATCCGTTCTGGTCTGTTACCTTTACATTAATAGTTTGAATTCGACGTGTATTCAAAGGTACATAAATAATTGGAGAGGGTACTTCATTTATTAAATAACCGCTAGGAACCTTTGGCAAAAATTCGTAGATTATATGTTTTTCTTTTCCGTTAAAGTAACTGCCACATGCTAAATTACATTCAACAAGAATACCATCAATGCTCGATATGTTAACCAGATGTTTGGAATAATGCCATTTATTTGCTTGTAAAACTACATTATCAAAACCTAGTATCTTAGCAATCGAATCAGAACGTGTTAATCAATAGGCTTATCAGAATAATTTCAATCTTCATAGTATTGCATTTGCACATATAATAAGTCTATTCTTCTTCTCATCATAGTTCAATTTATGCTTTATAGACTTTATAATATCCTCAAGCTCATATGCACCGGTATCCAACAAGATTAACTTATCACCATATTTGAAGCTAGAATTTGTTCCTTTGTTTACATTGCTATACTATTGTAACTACAAAAATTAATCAGACCAATTTCCCATTCACTTTTTGTCCAATTCTATAATTTCTTGTGAATGTTCGTAAAGGTTACTTGACTTGATCTTAACGTTATAACGACCATCTTGTGTGTTCAACACAAACACTTAATTACAACTGATTTGCAAGAAACAATAACGTGAGATGACCACAAATATCACTATCTAATGGTTGCAGGTGATCCAAATTATAAAATATATTACTCCATTTTCTTTTTTCCAATATTTGTCCAATTCGTATGGAGGTTGTAAATTTCCAATTGGATCAAAATACCATACATTAGAGCAACTTCTTATATGCAATCCAGTGTGTCCCCGGTTGGCTGTGCTTGTCCAAATTCACGATCGCATTTTCGTTTTTTAGAATTTTTTGGGTAATGCATCTAGCATATATATTCCTCTTAAACGAATTTGTAATAGCTAGCCAATCCATTAAATCATAGTACTCAATTCTCCTTCAATATTCATGGTTTTTTCTTGCTCTTCTTTTCTACGTTTCTTAACTTGAGGGAATAAACTCACACCATATGATGATGGTGGGGGTGGGGGTGAATTAAAAGTCGCCCACCACTAAGCGGGGGGTACGGCTTCAAATAATACCCTTTACCTGCTATATGTTGTTTCAACTGAGCTATAGCCTTGCGTCCAATATCATTACTATAACTTCTCTCTCATTCTTCTTCTTCTTCTTCTTCTTCTTTCTCAAAGAACCACCAAAGTAATTTTTAGCTTTCATTACATTCGTAACAAGGTAACTGAGACCTCTCTCGGCTAGGGGAGTTTCGGATTTTTAAAAATTTCCACGCTGCGTTCGCTAGAATTCTGTCAGCTTTGGCTCGATTAGAATTATCACTATTTAGTGAATATGCTATATCGTGGGCCTTACAAGCTGGTCAAGTTTGTTTATTCCAGGATCTCCACGAGCTAATCGCTTTTCAAGTTTGGTTCCTGGTCCGCAATACTGGTACCCAGGTGCTATTGGGATTTCAAAGGGTGTTACATCGATCAATTTATTTAAAATAGTTGAAGTAATACCTGTAGCAGTCCCTGCCGTCCCCTTAAGTACTTTCGCCGCCGAGCTTAAGAAGACTCTCCCTCGTTTTCTTCCACTTTGCTTTCTCTACATACCACCATTGTCATTACCTTTCAACTCAATGGTTGAACATTAACTAAGTAATTAATTAATCATTACACTAACTTAATCTAAAGAAAAATGGAAATTTTCTATTAATTTGGAATAATACTTTGAATCATCTATTTGAAATGCATTTCAAAAACAGATGGCCCCATGCGTTATCTCCTATTCTCACTACTGCTTTTTCCTCTATTACGAAAGCCATGACAAAAATCC
>NW_024091420.1:0-19433 GCF_014356525.2 Nilaparvata lugens
GACTCAAAATGTTGTCAGAAATACACTTCATTTTATTAAAAATATTAATGTGCGTACAGATATACGCGCCGCGAACATGAGCAATTCACTTTTAATCAGCTGAATATATCTGTATTTTTACAGAAACGGTAAGATATAGTTATAAAAAGCTTGGCATCAGCTGATTAAAAGTGAATTACTCATGTTCGCGGCGCGTAAATCTGTACGCACCTCCTATATTCCACAGTAGCATGATTTCGTGTGTGCTCACACATATCAGCTGTTGAATAACATTACTTGTTCAAACACGATTGAAATAACACCTTGTTCAAGGAAAAAGAACTCATGCATTCTGCAAAAGAATATTCATTGCAATTTAGAGCTCAAAGATAAGAAATCCCAAATATGGGAAGAGCTCAAGAAAGCCTTGAAAAGTTTTAATTTGTTTCGAGAAAAATCAACAAGTTTTTTACTTTCCTTGCCCTATTACCAAAGGTAAGGAAAGTATTGCTTTCCGAAAAAAACTAAGGTACCCCAATTTCTAAATTTCTATACGTTTCAAGGTCCCCTGAGTCCGAAAAAGTGGTTTTGGTATTGGCTGTGTGTGTGTGTGTGTGTGTGTGTGTGGTGTTGTGTGTTGTGTGTGTGTGTGTGTGTGTGTATGAGTGTATGTGCGTCTGTGTACACGATATCTCATTTCCAGTTAACGGAATGACTTGAAATTTGGAACGTAAGTCCTTACACTGTAAGGATCCGACACGAACAATTTCGATCAAATGCAATCAAAGATGGCGGCTAAAATGGCGAAAATGTGTCAAAAACAGGGTTTTTTGCGATCTTCTCGAAAACGGCTTCAACGATTTTGATCAAATTCATAGCTGAAATAGTCATTGATAAGCTCTATCAACTGCAACAAGTCCTATATCTGTAAAAAGTTCAGGAGCTTTGTCACATCTATGCAAAAGTTTGATTTTAGATTCCCAATCATCAGGCTCAAGATAAAATTTAAACAAGAAATTTTGAATGGGATAGATCGAGCATGAAAATCTCTTCAATTAATTTCCAGTAACATTTTCACCTAAAATTGAAAATAAGCACGAAATTCCATAAAATGTTATTATTTCAATTGCAAACTGTTGGCAACTTTTGACTATTAAATGATCCACTATGAAGAGATAGCAGACCTCGTATGTCTCCAGCGTTATTGTCCTGTCACCAGCTGGCTCAGATCTTTGTTCATAAGTAGACTTGAGATGCGCGTGAACACTAGCGTCAGGTGATCAATTCTCTTAACGGCAAGGAAAGTTGTGTGAGTGCGCCACACCAGATTTTGAAGTTTGTAGTGTGAATTTTGATGTGGAACTCTCCCATAATTATTGGAGAGACTTGAAATGTTGTCAAGAATACACTTTATTTTAATAAAGATTATATTCTACAGTAGAATACTTTCGTGTGTGGTCACACAAATCAGCTGTTAAATCACATCACGTGTTCAAACACGATAATAGAACTCAAGGAAAAAGAACTCTTGAAAGAATATTCATCTGCACAAGTCATCATTTGCAATCTAGAACTCAAAGATAAGAAATTCCAAAGAAGGAAAGAGCTCAAGAAAGCCTTGAAAAGTTTCAATTTGTTTCGATTAAAATCAACAAGTTTTTTGAATATTGTTGTCACAGGGTTTTCAAATTATACAAGACTATTTCCTCATTAGAATCAACAATGGAGAAATGTGGCTTTTCAAATTTCGTACAAAAATTGAGACAAATAACTCTCTCCCTTTCAACTTGTCCATAAGTAATGCGTCAACTCCTTATCCCCTTGAAACCTGATTCCTATCCCGGTTTTCTGAATTTCTCACAGAAGAACGACTTGGTTCACCGCCTGGAGACTGAAAGACATTTTTTTAATCTGTTTTAATAAAAAGTTTTGAAAGGTAGCTCTGTGTCACTCGTAACTCCGGAATGCGCCTCAACTTTTCCAATAAACAAAGAAGGAAAAGATCTTTGAATCTTGGATATTATTTTTCCCACCTTTATCCATTATTATTTCAGCGTTCAGTGGGAGAATATTCTCCATAATATGACCTCCTGTAAAGGCGGATACTGGTTTCTCCAAGGTCAACTAGAAAGTATTTTATTCTTCATTCTTCATTGATTCATACAATAAGTACATCTTCAAAATGATAAGGAGAGAAAAAATAAGGTAACCTTGTGCTATTCCTCTACCAAATTTAGATAAGGTTACACATAGTTCAAAATAGGTTAAGTCTTGTAGTTGCTCACTTCACAAACTTTTCAGTCCTTAATTATTTTCACAAAAAAGATTTTTTGATAATATGCTTCAAAACCAAATATAGAAGAAATATTTCACATTATCATCACTAAAATAGGAAATATTCACATGTTAAAGAAATAATTTTGCAGGACCAAAAAACAAACTTAATATTCTACCGCTTCAGAGAATGTTGCTATCCTTGTCTATTCCAGATGAAGATAGCTTCATCCTTTTATACCTCAGCAACGTTGCCAGATCGTTCAACAATGGATTAATATGGAAAAATCCAATTTCAATCATAAAACTCATTACTAAACCATCGAAATAGCTATTTATATATAACAGCGTAATGCGCGACTTTTTTCGCTCGCGCAAAACGCGAAGCGGAGCGTGATAATTTTGCAAGAGCGATAAAGAAGCATTACGCGCGAATTACATGGAAAATTTTTTCTACAACTGCCCAAACCTGTTAAATTACTTATATCGGCGGAGTTAGAATTACCGATTTTTTAGGTTAAGATCTGACCTTTTGGCGAGCTGCTTACCATCAGCTGATTGGCGAGCTTAAAGAAACTCTTCTGCGCATGCGCGAATGATTTGCGAGCGTAAAGAAAATTTACTGCGCATGCACGGATAGTTAGCGAGCGAAAAATGTAGATTTTCCTCAGAAATAAGCTGTTTTACGAGGAGAATTGAGTATGTGAATTCTTTTTCACGCGCAGTTGTAGAAAAATGTATTTTTTTTGACGAATAAAATATGATTGATTATTCTAAACAAAAATAAACAGTAACTATTGATATTTCATTACATAACGGTATCAGAGCAATTTTTTAGAGAAAGTAGTGACAATGCAGAGCTGCAGTTTCGGCAACGCTGTTCTCATATCTTTTCACACTTTTTTTAGAACGTAGACCTTACTCTAGTGTAGCAAATTCTGCATACAACTCGGCTTAATGCTCGATTAATTTTGGTTCTCCTTCTTCCAATAAATCATGCACACTTGTCTATCCATATTTTGATCAATTTGTTGGACAAAGAGAGTTACTTCACCAGAGAAGAAAAATGATAAGAAGTAGAACGAGGAGAAGAAGAAGGAGAAGGAAGAGAAGAAGAAGAAGGAAGAGGAGGAGCTAATGAAGTAGGACGAGAAGGAGTTGTTGGTGGAGTAGAAGAAGGAGATGGAGGAGGAGAAGGCGAACAAAAAAAAAAAAAAAAGAAGTAGGGGAAGAAGAAGAAGGAGAAGAAGAACGTGATTAAGAGGGAGAAGAAGGAAGATTGATTGATAGATTGATTGAGTACTTTATTTATGTAGATTACAATATAAACTGGCTTATACACTTATATACAATAGCTTACAATACAGCAAAATTATAGATGAATTCACATAATATAGACTAAGAAAATAATTATTGAACTGTATATGATATGAAAAAGCCATTTGTAATATAATAACTATAGATAATTATATTGTTATGCATCTCCATAAATTGTCGGAGCTTTGGACATATCAATGTCCATTCTTCGGAAAGAATATTCAAAATATCCTTCCCACTCACTCTCTACCAAAACGTTAATTTCATTTATCAAACTAAGGATTTATTTATTAATGGAAAAATTGTTGAAGTTTCAATTAATATGAATATTTCAGAGGCAAAAAAAAGGAAATTGAAAAATTGATTGATTGATTGAGTACTTTATTATGTAGATTACAATATATACTGGCTTATACACTTATATGCAATAGCTTACAATACAGCAAAATTATAGATGAATTACATAATAGACTAAGAAAATAACTATTGAACTGTATATGATATGAAGAAGCAATTTGTAATGTAATAACTATAGATGATAATCATATTTTATGCATCTACATAAATTGGCGGAGCTTTAGACATATCAATGTCCATCTTTGGGAAGAATATAAAAATATCCTCCCCACTAACTCTCTATCAAAACGTTAATCTCATTTATTTAACTAAGATTTATTTATAATGGAAATATTGTAAAAGACTTAATCAATATGAATATTTCAGAGAAAAAAACAAAAATTGATAAATTGATAAGAGAGGGAGAAGTGGAAGAAGAGGTAGAAGAAGGAAGAGAAGGAGGAGAGGAAGAAGAAGAAGAAGAAGAAGAAGAAGGTGATGAAGAAGAGGGAGAAGTAGAGAGAACAAGGGAATAATATGCTGATGTAAGCAGAAAAGGCAAGCGTGCGACATCTGCTATGATTCTCATCTGTTTCACATTTTGCTGACACAACTCAAAAGATGGTCCACAACTTTTTCGATGAATATCATATTTTCAAGGACAACTTTCGCTTTATATTAAAACGCAAAAACAACTTATAACAAAAACAAAATGATTATGTGAAGTGGAAAATGATTGTAGGTTGGGAATAATAAGTCCTGTGAAATCAAAATATAGCTTTATTCACCTTTGATTGATTTGTTTATCTACTTCTATACTTCACTTCTATTCGTTTTAGTCCATGCTTCGCATTTTACAACAATAAACAAGTCGTGAAAAGTATGTAAATAAAAATAACTATATGATGTTGTATATGATATTGCTAGGTTCACGTTATAATAGCAGTATTTTGAATGAAAAAGACTAAGAAATTGTCAAATTAGTTTTAGTTTATCAGAGATTGACAATGGTGTAATAACCGAAACCGGTCTTCCCTAATTATCAATAAATCAGTGGTTTTTTGACAATTTCTTAGTCTTCTTCATTCAATATGAATAATTACCACAATATCAACTTCTCAACTACACAAATAGCAGTATTCCATTGGAGTTGGTGTTGCTATCCTTGAAAGAGAGACGAACTCAAGTGATCTATATATATAAAAGCGAAATGGCACTAACTGACTGACTGACTGACTGACTGACTCACTCACTCACTCACTCACAGAGCTAAAAATCTACCGGACCAAAAACGTTCAAATTTGGTAGGTATGTTCAGTTGGCCCTTTAGAGGCGCACTAAGAAATCTTTTGGCAATATGTAAACTCTAAGGGTGGTTTTTAAGGGTTTAAAGTTCGTCTTTCAGCATGTATATTCTTCTTCTCCCAATCTCTTAATATTATAATTGAAATTTTCATATCATATGTTACTATAGAACGATAATCTAGATAGAATACCTCTTCGAAACAGTTGTTAACTGGCAACTAAATTAATAATTTTGTCAGGTTGGCATTAAATTGAGTTGACTTTGTTAGGTTGGCACCAAGTTGAAGATTTAAATGCATTTATCGCGGAAAAATTGATTGGGCACTGCTACTTCAATCCTGGGAATATTATATTACTAGCCGTCAGGCTCGCTTAGCTCGCCACATCCGTTTAGCCAGACGTTTAGTCTGGACCCCCGACTGGTTTGTCCTAACATATGATAAAAATGCAGGCGAGCGAAGCGAGCCGGCTGATCTCATTCTTGGATGATCCAGTCGGGGGTCCAGGGGGCGGAGCCCCCTGGCTAGACGGATATGGCGAGCGAAGCGAGCCTGACGGCTAGTTAAGTTATAAATGACTGGTGTGCAGCAAACAATCTATCACTTGAAAAGAGTAAAACCACTGATATTAGTTTTAGATTCACTAGAGAGTTAAGGGAGCATTCCCCTTAAATTCTTGGGTATCTATTTAGATGAGAACTTGTCTTGGGATCCGCATTTAGATTACTTATCTGGTAGATCAGCAAAAGGTTCCTACATGATTCGCAGACTTGGTGTGACAGTGCACACATCCATCCTGCTTAATGTATATTTGCTCATTTTCAAAGTCTCCTCTTTTATGGTGTTATTTTTTGGGGGAATAGTGTGAAAGCGAAATCTATATTTATTCTACAAAGAATCTGGTGTGGTACACTCACACAACTTTCCTTGCTCATATTTGAAACTACGATCAGACTTTTGTATATGTGTCTATAGAATTGTTTTCAGAGTACTTTTTCCTTTGTGTAAATTGTGAAATTCTATTATTTTTTTCAGTCGTCATCTCTTAAAGTCGTCAGAACAGCTGTTCTACAGATGAAATATCTCGACTATGTGTTATTTTTATGAACTGCTTCACCTACCTACCTCATGCACGAGAAGGAGGTTACAAAGTACATTTCTCAAGGATGGGGTGGACTCCATTAGTTTCCCAGAAAGAAGACTCATGCCAGTTAATAGAGCTGATAAATAACTATACAGAGTATGAATTTGAAAAAAATCGGTCAAGTTATTTTGAGAAAGTTTTCACGGTTTTGTTTTTTTAAGTAATTATCCGTCATTTCTCTCAAGTATATTACGGAGCTCCTGCAATTTTCTCAGAAATGAGACTCATGTCAGTTGATAGGGCTTATGAATAGCTATCCATGTTATAAATTTGAAGAAAATCGTTAGAGCCGTTTTCGAGAAAACCGTGAATAACATGGTTTTTTAGTGACTATCAGCCATTTTTCACAAGAATATTACAGAGCTCCTGCAATTTTCCCAAAAATGAGACTCATGTCAGTTGATGGGGCTTATAAATAGCTATCCATGGTATCAATTTGAAGAAAATCGTTAGAGCCGTTTTCGAGAAAACCGTGAAAAACATGGTTTTTTAGTAATTACCCGCCATTTCTTCCGCCATTTCAAATTCAAATTTATTGAATTTCTTATTGTCAGATCCTCATGGTATAAGGACCTTAAGTTTGAAATTTCAAGTCAATCGGTTGATTAGGAATTGAGCTATCGTGTTCACAGACATACACACACACACACACACACACACACACACACCACACACACACACACACACACACACACACACACACACACACACACAGACCAACATCCAAAAATCATGTTTTTGGACTCAGGGGACCTTGAAGCGTATAGAAAACTTGAAATTAGGGTACCTTAATTTTTTTTGGAAAGCAATACTTTCCTTACCTATGGTAGTAGGGCAAGGAAAGTGGAAAAAGGTTGTAAGGATAATCAGCAATGTTCCATTTGATACACATTGTAAACCTCTCTTTATAAATTTAAAAATTTTGTCACTACCCTCATTGTATGTTTCATATGTTGTTTGTCATGTGCATAGTTATTTGGAAAAGTATAATATAAACAGTAATTTTAACAATTTTAACACAAGAAATAAACACAAACTTACAATTGCACAGTACACTAACACAAAATCTCAAAAAAATGTTTACTCCATGTCTGTAATAGTATATTTCGCACCTAGGGCCGGAAATTAGACTTTTCCGGCTCGAAATCTGTTTTTAAGTTCGAGGCCGTAGGCCGAGGACTATAAAAGATTGAGAGCCGGAAAAACATTTTTGCCCGTGGTGAGAACGTTATTTTTCGCCACACAGAAAAATAAACAATATAATTATGAGAATAATTGTTTATTAGGCACTTTCGAAAGCAAAACAGGAAGGTCATCGCTCTAGCAAATCTGAGGTAATCTGAATATTGGGAAATTGTCCAAGTATTTTTATATTTTATTCTGATTTGTCTAAATAACCTGAAAGATTATGTTCAATTTTGTAAGAGGTTGAGTTTTTAATTTTCATTCTTCCAAATGACAATAAGATGATATTATTATAAATGTTTTGATTCTTGAATAATAAACACATAATGAAAAGCTTTTTGATCAGCTGTTTTAGCACACTTGAAATTTGGCCAATCTGAATGTCAACGTCAACAATGCTTGTTGTCGTTGACTTCGGAAGTTTAGGTTAGAAGTTCTATCCTACTCTGAAAATCGAATTTGAATAGTTTATAATATATCTTATCTGTATTTTATTATCCAAATAAAATGATAGTATATTATTGCAGAATACTTATTTAATTCTAGAAGCATAAACTGATTCCGTTTCATAAACCATATTGTAAACACGTTCACATCAAATCAGAATCAGCTAACTTCAAGGTTATTTTACAGCCCTAGGGCCGTAAAACTTTTACCGGCCTGGTCAGAAAACAATCATTTTCGGCCTCCATATGACGCACGAAAACCAGCTCATTACATCCAAGTGGGGCGAAAAATTATATAACTCTACTTCAGATAATTTCAAATTGCTGCCTCCTAATGAATTTAAAAGCATGATAAAAGAAATATTAATAAAGAAATGTTTGTATTTTGATTGGAGTCAATGAATTTCAATGAAAAATATTTCATAATTCAATGAGGTACCTGCTTGAGATTGTTATCACTATTGACAAATCTGATGTTCTTAAATGTTATCTTATATTTCAAGATTGTTTCGACTAGCTAGGCAATTAGGAATTTGACGTCTTTATTTCTTCTGTATAATTCTGGACTTTTGTATAACTGACTTTATTTCAACTTATATGACGTCTGTTTTTAACATTATTGTAATGTTTCACAACAATGAAGAATGATTTGATTTTGATTTGACTCGTCTATCATCCGACAAAGCAGATAGCACTTTCCGTTTCTAACTCTGCAACGGTGCCAGAACTTTTTCCAACACTGCAGAAATGTAATCAACAGAATATCCAATCCTTATGTCATAGAAATTTACTATTAAATCATTAAAAATATATTTCCCTACAGTTACGTTGAAAAGTGGCCATTGCTGCACTGATTACAGAACACAAAGAATCACTTTTCCGCTCTAGTGCGGGAAAAATTTTTCTGCACTCCAGATTTGCAACATGGCAACGCAAAATACTTAGTAGGTTATATGGAGCAACAGTGCAGCAAAATCAAAATGGAGTTGGTAAGAGTGACTGGGCTGCTATAGTGAGCAGAGGTGCAACGAAGCACAACGAGCACAGCATTAAGTAGATATTATAACCAAGGACAACATTTTTATTCGATTTGACAATAAATTAAGGTTTTTATCAATAATAAAATTACACAGAAAAACATTTGATGCATTTCAGGCAATTTTACCCATAATAACCAACTTTTCATATTCAATGGTAACTGTAGGAAAAACTTAATGTGAAATACGTGCGCAAAGTTCCTCTGCTGCACTCAACAAACCATTCTGCCCTCGCCTACGGCTCGGGCGTAAACGTTTCTTTCGGTGTAGCAAACTGTCACTTTGCGCACTAGTTGCACAAATAACTATTTCTTGACGAATCTATTGAAGTTAATATCTTTTAACAAGAATGAACAGTTCACATCGGATTTATATCGGTATCAGCTCTTCTCTATGAATAGAGTGATAGAAGGCAGTGGCAAGGCAGAGATTCGGCAACACTGCCATTATAACGTGGACTCCACCACAATTGAACAATCTATCATTTCTAAACTCCTTAATTTTTGCAATCAGCGATTCAAGTGAAAGTTGATTGATTAGAGCACATTTGGAATTACCCACTCTTGAAGGAAGTGAGATTTATTTATTTATTTATTTTTTCGTTGATATAATTTCACATCATATGAATATGATCGGGATAGAACAACAGGCATAGCCCAAAACTATTCTGTTCCCAAATTTTGATAAAAAATAAAATGTCCGAAAAAATAGGTTATGTCCTTACTGAGGAAATTTAAAGTTCAAAGTTCTGTCCAAGAATATATATATGCTAGAAATTTTGAATTTAGAATGATTCAAATACCAAATTATAGTCAAATTTTGCACTTAACATCACCGCACTTTGAATAAATTAAGTTATTTCAGAAAATTTTGAAGCCAAAAACCAGGAATAACGTTCGAATGTCTCAAAATAATCTATTCAAATCGAATTTAAAATGTCATAATTTGAAAGGAAATTTGAATGGAATGTAATAAACTGTCATTGATATGAAATTCTGACCGTTCAAAGTGGATCTTTAACTGTAGAAACATTTCATTTATCGTCATTTGATGGAGAACTTGCCATGGCGAATAAGAACGAAGAAGAAAAAGAAGAAAAAGAAGAAGAAGAAGAAGAAGAAGAAGAAGAAGAAGAAGAAGAAGAAGAAGACGAAGAAGAAGAAGGAGAAGAAGAAGAAGTGGAAAAAGAGCAAGAGGAAGAAGAAGTAGGAAAAGAAGAAGAAGTAGAAGAGAAGAAGAAGATCCAAAGTAGTGGAGTTTTGAGAGAGCTGCCTAACCAATAGAAATCGAGGGTGTGGCCTCCCCCCTCCACCCCCCCAGCCCCAGTCGGCCATTTTGGCCCCGCCCCCAGCCAATAGGAATCAAGGGGCGTGGCCACGCCCCCCTCCACCCCCCCTGCCTAGTCAGCCATTCCCCTCCACCCCCCCTGCCCTAGTCAGCCATTTTGGTACGGCCCCCCAGCCCCAGTCGGCCATTTTGTCCCCGCCCCCAGCCAATAGGAAGCAAGGGGCGTGTTCAAAATGGCGTCGTGCCCCCACCACCCCAACCAATAGGAAGAGGCCATTGTAGCAGGTGTCCATCTCCCCTACCCAGCATGGGTGTGTTCAAAATGGCGTCCCCCTTCCCCACCACCCCAACCAATAGGAAGCAGGTGTCCCAACGGTTCCCCAGCGGCGGCGGCGGCCATCTTTGTTGTAGCAGGTGTTAACTGACTGCCCCAGTTAACACCTGCTTAATTTGCATATTAAAAATATCCCCACATTTAAAATCTTTAAAATCTTTCAAACTACTACTACTAATCTATTTCCCAGTCATATTTTTTTCTTTTTTTTCCTGCATCACTTGGTCGCCTATCACTGAACATTCTTTTCAAAAACAACTCTTGCACCTGATCAGAATTCAAATTATGTTGTACAGCTTCACTCATGTCAAAGATGTACCTCTTTTTTACATATTGTGCAATCAAATAGTATGAAAAGTTGAACAACTGTTCATTTAAATATTTCTGAAAATCTTCACCTTTCATAATCATCCGCATAATGTCATCTTTTAGCTTTTGGTGAGAAGCTGAATTTTTTTCATCAAGTTTCTTTTGCACATCAGCCAACATAATATTGAATGTTGATTCTAGATTAACTACTTTCAAATTATAATCTTGCCTGTTAATAAAGTTAAGTTTATTTTGTGCAATTAGATTGTCTTTTAATTCTTTCAATTTAGTTTCTAGCAAATCTGTATCAACATGTTTTAAACAATTGTTTTTACTTTGTTGTTCACATAATGTCTTCAATTCGTCTGATTTCTGATCAAACAACGATCTACTAACATACTTTAGCTCAATATCATCACTAATTGATTTAGACAATGTTTTCAATTGTGAATCGAAATACTGTTTTTGTTGTGCTATCTCCTTCAATATATCAGACATTGAATGCAATTTACTTTCAAACACTTTTTTAGTAATTAAATCAGACTGTAGTTTTTGGAATATACTAGTTGATATTGCAAGTAATTTGCTGTCTAAATATTTCCTATCTACTAAATCAGATGATTCAGTTTGCAATTTAGTGAATATATTTGTTGATATTTCAAGCAATTTACTGTCCAAGTATTCTTTGTTAACTAGCGGTGATGATTGATCAGTCTGTAGTTTTTGTATTATACTAGTTGAAACTTCCTTTAATTTACTATCCAAGTATTCTCTGTTAACTAGCGACGGCGACCACAATGTATTAAATAAGGGTATAAAAAATGTGCAAAGCGATTTAGGACGCGAATTTTACAATAAGGATGTTAAACAACTATTCGATAGGTTGAACATTAATCATTACAGTGTATTTTCTGAAAGACACACGCTTTGTAATAATTTTTTATAATATTAACACTGTCAACTTTGTATGTATATTTTCACCATTTATGTATGCAGCTGTCAACTAATGTATGTATTTTCAACTTTTTGTCAACTTTGTAAGATACGCTTGTTTTAGCTGCTGCTGCTGCTAAATTTGTATGTATCTAGTATTTTTAATAAACTGTGAACATTGTATGTGCGTGTTTTCTTCATTCATAAACCGCTTGTAGTATACACACACACACACACACACACACACACACACACACACACATCGGATGTAGCGATGTTAACAGCATAGTTGAACTGTAGACACGCATGTGTAAACAGCAAGCGCGCGCAGCAAGAGTTATTATTATGACGACAGCAAAAGAGTCAATAGCAATAGTTAACTTTGATAATCTAATTGTAGATACAAAACAAGTGGGCGGCAAAAATTGTCTAGATAGAAAAAAGCATGGTGAGTTTTTGCCAAGTTCAGCTAGAATTCTAATTTGCGGTGCATCAAATTGTGGAAAGACAAATGTACTGCTGAATTTAATATTCGATAAAAATGGATTAAAATTCAAAAACCTATACTTGTTCAGTAAGTCTTTGTATCAGGAAAAATATAAACTATTGGACATTGTTTTTTCAAAACTCAAGTGTGTAAACTACTATAAATCTGACAATATTGAATGCATACCGCAACCGAATGATATCGACACTCATTCACTGATAATTTTTGACGATTTGAATGTTACACGTGTGCCGCAAATACGTAATTTTTTCACAATGGGCAGACACAAAAGCATAGATTGTGTGTACTTAATTCAAAGCTATGGCGCAATTTCAAAACATCATATCAGAGACAATGCAAATATGCTGATTATTTTCAAAATGGATATGCACAATTTAAAATTAATATATAGGGATTTTGTTGGAACTGATATGACATTTGTTGCATTCAGAAATCTATGTTCACATGTATGGCAAAGCGGAAATCATAGTTTTATTTCAATTTTCACTGAGTGTAAACCAGATGCTGGTAAATATCGTAATTGTCTTGGTAAGTATATTGATCCAAGTGTGTATAGCAGCAGCACCAATTGACATGTGTCAATTCTCATCATTTGTTGTTGAGCCAGTGTAGGTGAAAGAACTAATTATCGTTCTACTACTAGCAATATGCGTAAAATTAAATTAAAAAGAAAAAAACAAAGAGGAGGGCGCCGGCGAAGACTAGTGCAACGTGATCATCATCGTCATACTAGTAAAGTAATTGACAGGATAAAAGGTTTGCGTAAGTCAATTATTAATAAACATAGATCATTAACTAGTATGATTAGGGAAAATGATTCGATTAGACAAAAATCATTAGAGCCAATTATCAATCCACTAAAACAATTGAAAGATACACTTGTACAACATGCACACACTAGTAGCAGCAGCAGACTTAAAGAAGAATCAGAGGACGATGAGGAGGAGGAGGAGGAGGAGGAGGAGGAGGAGGAGGAGAAAGATACGGCCAAGGAAATGGATGTGGATGAGGGTTTGAATAGATCTAATGTAAGTGATATTTTGAATAAAACAACAATAACAGTGGATTTTATTGATGAGTATATACGTGAATTTCATAATGAAAAAATGAATAATTGTATATCTTATGGTATATGTTATGATAGTAAAGTAAATGAATACTATATGGGTGTAAAGGATATTAGTATTGCCAATGGTTATTTAATTATCGACAATAATAATAAGTATCGTTTAACAGTTGGTTTGTGTGAACTTCTATTTAAAAAACAGCCTGACCAGAAACTGTACACAGAACGTGATTTAAGAAAATATCGTAATATATTGCAGCTTACCGCTGCTCATTTAGATAGACGCGGTTATGTAAAGAGAAATACAGGCTATAAATCACAAATTATTCAATCTTTATTTCCATCGAGTAGTAGTAGGAAAAGAAAAAGATCTAGGATTGATGATGCAGCGGCAGCAGCTGTTAGCGGTATGGGTTTTATAAGAAATGAATCTACTAGTCGACAGTATGTCTACTGGGATAATCCAAATGAACTGATAGACAGATTAGATATTCTGCTTTCATCACAGCAGGCGGGAAATAGATCACATTCAGTTGAAATAGCTTCTATTATTGAAGAACTGAAAGAAAGTGGTATTATATTAGGTGGCAATGTTGCTGCTGCTGCTTTTAGTCGTTAGTATGTGTTTAACACTTGACAAGAATAGAGATGTCGGGCAGTAGCGCCGCCACTGCAGTGAGTAGTACAATAGATCGATTTGGTAGGACACATCATGTGTTTAATACAACAGCACCATTAAACAGTGGTTGTGAATCATCAGCAGCAGCAGCAACATCATCATCATCATTAGTGGCAGCAAGTAGAGAATATTTAGACAGTAAACTACTTGAATTATCATCAAATATATTCAATAAACTTCAGTCTGATCCATTGTCACCGCTAGTTAACAGAGAATACTTGGACAGTAATTGCTTGAAATATCATCAAATATATTCAATAAACTTCAGTCTGATCCATTGTCACCGCTAGTTAACAGAGAATACCTGGACAGTAAATTGCTTGAAATATCATCAAATATATTCAATAAACTTCAGTCTGATCCATTGTCGCCGCTAGTTAACAGAGAATACTTGGACAGTAAATTGCTTGAAATATCATCAAATATATTCACTAAACTACAGTCTGATCCATTGTGGTCGCCGTCGCTAGTTAACAGAGAATACTTGGATAGTAAATTAAAGGAAGTTTCAACTAGTATAATACAAAAACTACAGACTGATCAATCATCACCGCTAGTTAACAAAGAATACTTGGACAGTAAATTGCTTGAAATATCAACAAATATATTCACTAAATTGCAAACTGAATCGTCTGATTTAGTAGATAGGAAATATTTAGACAGCAAATTACTTGCAATATCAACTAGTATATTCCAAAAACTACAGTCTGATTTAATTACTAAAAAAGTGTTTGAAAGTAAATTGCATTCAATGTCTGATATATTGAAGGAGATAGCACAACAAAAACAGTATTTCGATTCACAATTGAAAACATTGTCTAAATCAATTAGTGATGATATTGAGCTAAAGTATGTTAGTAGATCGTTGTTTGATCAGAAATCAGACGAATTGAAGACATTATGTGAACAACAAAGTAAAAACAATTGTTTAAAACATGTTGATACAGATTTGCTAGAAACTAAATTGAAAGAATTAAAAGACAATCTAATTGCACAAAATAAACTTAACTTTATTAACAGGCAAGATTATAATTTGAAAGTAGTTAATCTAGAATCAACATTCAATATTATGTTGGCTGATGTGCAAAAGAAACTTGATGAAAAAAATTCAGCTTCTCACCAAAAGCTAAAAGATGACATTATGCAGATGATTATGAAAGGTGAAGATTTTCAGAAATATTTAAATGAACAGTTGTTCAACTTTTCATACTATTTGATTGCACAATATGTAAAAAAGAGGTACATCTTTGACATGAGTGAAGCTGTACAACATAATTTGAATTCTGATCAGGTGCAAGAGTTGTTTTTGAAAAGAATGTTCAGTGATAGGCGACCAAGTGATGCAGGAAAAAAAAGAAAAAAATATGACTGGGAAATAGATTAGTAGTAGTAGTTTGAGAGATTTTAAAGATTTTAAATGTGGGGATATTTTTAATATGCAAATTAAGCAGGTGTTAACTGGGGCAGCAGATGTCAGTTAACACCTGCTACAACAAAGATGGCCGCCGCCGCTGGGGAACCGTTGGGGACACCTGCTTCCTATTGGTTGGGGTGGTGGGGGCACGACGCCATTTTGAACACACCCATGCTGGGTAGGGGAGATGGACACCTGCTACAATGGCCTCTTCCTATTGGTTGGGGTGGTGGGGGCACGACGCCATTTTGAACACGCCCCTTGCTTCCTATTGGCTGGGGGCGGGGACAAAATGGCCGACTGGGGCTGGGGGGCCGTACCAAAATGGCTGACTAGGGCAGGGGGGGTGGAGGGGGAATGGCTGACTAGGGCAGGGGGGGTGGAGGGGGCGTGGCCACGCCCCTTGATTCCTATTGGCTGGGGGCGGGGCCAAAATGGCCGACTGGGGCTGGGGGGGTGGAGGGGGGAGGCCACACCCCTCGATTTCTATTGGTTAGGCAGCTCTCTCAAAACTCCACTACTATCCAACTGTAAAACATTCAATTCAATAACTTATCGTCGTTTGATGGAGATTGAACTACTTCTTGCAATGACGGTGCGTAATTGATGATCAATCCGCCATTTTAAAGATCCGATGAGTAACGGAATGAATGAATGAATGAATGATGAATGAATGAATGATGAATGAATGAATGATGAATGAATGAATGAATGATGAATGAATGAATGAATGATGAATGAATGAATGAATGATGAATGAATGAATGAATGATGAATGAATGAATGATGAATGAATGAATGAATGATGAATGAATGAATGAATGAATGAATGAATGAATGAATGATGAATGAATGAATGAATGAATGATGAATGAATGAATGAATGAATGAATGATGAATGAATGAATGAATGAATGAATGAATGAATGAATGAATGAATGAATGATGAATGAATGAATGAATGAATGAATGATGAATGAATGAATGATGAATGAATGAATGAATGATGAATGAATGAATGATGAATGAATGAATGAATGAATGATGAATGAATGAATGATGAATGAATGAATGAATGATGAATGAATGAATGAATGAATGAATGATGAATGAATGAATGAATGATGAATGAATGAATGAATGAATGAATGAATGAATGATGAATGAATGAATGATGAATGAATGAATGATGAATGAATGAATGATGAATGAATGAATGATGAATGAATGAATGAATGAATGAATGAATGATGAATGAATGAATGAATGAATGAATGATGAATGAATGAATGATGAATGAATGAATGAATGAATGAATGAATGAATGAATGATGAATGAATGAATGATGAATGAATGAATGAATGATGAATGAATGAATGATGAATGAATGAATGATGAATGAATGAATGAATGAATGATGAATGAATGAATGAATGATGAATGAATGACTGGGCTGACAAATATTTTTTGTATGGTGGTGCTCATCGAATTTTTCTCTAGGAGCGCTCCTCGAGTTTCCATCTAGATGTTTACCATGTTGTCAATATTTGCAGTGGCAGAAGTCTTCGGGGTGAATTACAGCATAAATTAGGATTTACGTTTAATAGAAATTATTCAGTAATTATTATTTGAACAAATTCAATTTCAATTTCAATTTCAATTTCAATTTCAATTTCAATTTCAATTTCAATTTCAATTTCAATTTCAATTTCAATTTCAATTTCAATTTCAATTTCAATTTCAATTTCAATTTCAATTTCAATTTCAATTTCAATTTCAATTTCAATTTCAATTTCAATTTCAATTTCAATTTCAATTTCAATTTCAATTTCAATTTCAATTTCAATTTCAATTTCAATTTCAATTTCAATTTCAATTTCAATTTCAATTTCAATTTCAATTTCAATTTCAATTTCAATTTCAATTTCAATTTCAATTTCAATTTCAATTTCAATTTCAATTTCAATTTCAATTTCAATTTCAATTTCAATTTCAATTTCAATTTCAATTTCAATTTCAATTTCAATTTCAATTTCAATTTCAATTTCAATTTCAATTTCAATTTCAATTTCAATTTCAATTTCAATTTCAATTTCAATTTCAATTTCAATTTCAATTTCAATTTCAATTTCAATTTCAATTTCAATTTCAATTTCAATTTCAATTTCAATTTCAATTTCAATTTCAATTTCAATTTCAATTTCAATTTCAATTTCAATTTCAATTTCAATTTCAATTTCAATTTCAATTTCAATTTCAATTTCAATTTCAATTTCAATTTCAATTTCAATTTCAATTTCAATTTCAATTTCAATTTCAATTTCAATTTCAATTTCAATTTCAATTTCAATTTCAATTTCAATTTCAATTTCAATTTCAATTTCAATTTCAATTTCAATTTCAATTTCAATTTCAATTTCAATTTCAATTTCAATTTCAATTTCAATTTCAATTTCAATTTCAATTTCAATTTCAATTTCAATTTCAATTTCAATTTCAATTTCAATTTCAATTTCAATTTCAATTTCAATTTCAATTTCAATTTCAATTTCAATTTCAATTTCAATTTCAATTTCAATTTCAATTTCAATTTCAATTTCAATTTCAATTTCAATTTCAATTTCAATTTCAATTTCAATTTCAATTTCAATTTCAATTTCAATTTCAATTTCAATTTCAATTTCAATTTCAATTTCAATTTCAATTTCAATTTCAATTTCAATTTCAATTTCAATTTCAATTTCAATTTCAATTTCAATTTCAATTTCAATTTCAATTTCAATTTCAATTTCAATTTCAATTGGGAGATGAGATATCGTGTACACAGACGCACATACACTCATACACACACACACACACACACACACACACACACACACACACACACACACACACACACACACACACACACACACACACACACACACACACACACACACACACACACACACACACACACACACACACACACACACACACACACACACACACACACACACACACACACACACACACACACACACACACACACACACACACACACACACACACACACACACACACACACACACACACACACACACACACACACACACACACACACACACACACACACACACACACACACACACACACACACACACACACACACACACACACACACACACACACACACACACACACACACACACACACACACACACACACACACACACACACACACACACACACACACACACACACACACACACACACACACACACACACACACACACACACACACACACACACACACACACACACACACACACACACACACACACACACACACACACACACACACACACACACACACACACACACACACACACACACACACACACACACACACACACACACACACACACACACACACACACACACACACACACACACACACACACACACACACACACACACACACACACACACACACACACACACACACACACACACACACACACACACACACACACACACACACACACACACACACACACACACACACACACACACACACACACACACACACACACACACACACACACACACACACACACACACACACACACACACACACACACACACACACACACACACACACACACACACACACACACACACACACACACACACACACACACACACACACACACACACACACACACACACACACACACACACACACACACACACACACACACACACACACACACACACACACACACACACACACACACACACACACACACACACACACACACACACACACACACACACACACACACACACACACACACACACACACACACACACACACACACACACACACACACACACA
>NW_024091421.1:0-21342 GCF_014356525.2 Nilaparvata lugens
TATATTCCGTACAAAATCACTTTTGACTTGAAGGAATATGCGGAGCAGAGAAATGGAGGGAGATCAGCCAATTACAGTGATGGATAGAGTCATAGTTAGAAGCGCAGTTGCCAATTTGTCTGTCGATTAGACTCAGTCCACTCAGTGACTTCAGAGAGGAAACATCGTGATTATATTATCATGAGCACTTGAACACTCAATAGAAAATTAAAGAACGCTGGCCGGTTCAGAACGGTAACATCGCTGCCGCTGTATCCCTATCACTGTATGCCTTACTTCTGCGCATGTCCCTTCTCCAAGTCAAAAGTAATTTTGTATGGATTATAGTCATTATTTCAAATGTACTTAGTACTCACCAATAAGTACCCGAGTTACACTCCTGTGAGTTCGGTGTGCCCTGTTTATTCAACATAATTTACAACTAAAGTCCTGTTTATACATTTTAAAATCTGTCAAAATTTAGTTACAGTTCAGTTGTCAGTAGCTAGTAGAACGTAGCTGAAACTGTGACATCATTTTTACTAAGCAATGTTACCGTTAGAATCCATTGAACCTAATCTAGAAGCCACATTTCCCTTCCCCTCTCGTTCTCTGATCCACATTCCCTTTTCCCTCTCTTTCACTGTTTCTCTATACAAGAGAGAGGGTAAATGAAAGGGGGCCACCCAATAATAACAAGAACTACTTCTCTACTGCTATCTATTGGTAGTGATAAGCGTTAGAAATAGCAACAGCACAGCCTAAAGCATACTATGACAGGCGTTGGACCTTGTTTGTGCAGGATAAACCTCCCTCGCCAAATCTATCAAATCTCACTCTCTTTCTCTCTCTGAATCTCTCTCCCACTCACTCTTTCTCCCTCTATGTGTTATCTTCTAGTTAACCTATATTTTCCCCCCTCACGCTCAATCTCTTTCCCATTGTCGACTGCCTCCCTAAATGCAGAAGTATGTCACTTGTGCTTCAACACTATTTTACACAATTTCTTATGAAAGCTAAGTACTCTGGATGAAAAAAAAACCTATTCCTGAGATGATGATGACTATTAAGAGTGAACTATTATTTTACACAATTTCTTATGAAAGCTTAAGTAATCTAGATGAAAAAAAATCCTATTCCTGAGATGATGATGACTATTAAGAGTGAACTATCTCACGTTTGATAATAGTTTGGAGAGATTTATAGCTCGTTCTGGTACCAAAGGTAACAAAATACCATTCTGACCAAACTGAAGCTAGCCGGTTTACAGTCTAACTAGTCCAGATATAGACATGAAAAAGGGGGTGTGCTTGCAATTTATATTGTGGTTCTGATTTTTAAATATATTATGTGGGTACATAAGAGAAGTCCAGAACCAATTTCTTCATGCAAAATTACAGATTTCAGAAATCTGAGCATTGTGTCAGAAGTTATAAGTGTTTGAACTTTTGATCCTTGAGGTGTCCTTAAGCGCGCCTCTCCACTAGGAAATACTGAAATGAAGTGCATCTAACGGGTGATTCTCATAGAAAATGATCTTATGAACTTATGTCATTGTGCGAAATATCGATGTGAAGACTATGTAGTTGGTGATGATGATTGAAGCTGAAAATGAGGTGTTTTTCACAATACAAGGAGCATTGTTGTCAGGTGTACCGGGAAATCTATATGATATAGAGCGCTCTACCTGATCTCAGATTGTAGACCACAAAAATACGTCCAGAGGGATTTTGAATTATACATCTGAATGGTAACAATTGGAAGATATTGTTGATCAAAAACTAAAACTCATCAAAATTGATTTTTTCTTGAAATTTCACTCATTTAAAAAAAATCATACTCAGTTCTTATTGGAGATAGAGAGTTCCGAATGATCTCATTTCATTCACAATTTCATAATCTAGGATAAAGGCGGGAGCAAATTTTCTTTTCCGATTACGAACTTTGGCAGTAATAGCTGAAAACTGGAAAATGAGCCGAAAATACGAGGTTTTTGGGCCACTCTGTATCTAGCACAGGGAAATTTTGCATGAAGAAATTGGTTCTGGATTTCTCTTATGTACCCAAATAATATATTAAAAAATCAGAACTACAATATAGATTGCATGCACTAATGTATATAGTGACTGGACTATAACGAACAGTTTGAAACAATATCACGTTTTATCGTCGTTAAATGATGTCATCCAACGTATCCAATGCACTGGGAAGCAATGAACAAATCTGTGAGCAATGTAACGACGTCATTTTACAGCGATAAAATGAATCGTCAACTGATCCCTCCAGTCAAACTTTCTATCTGCAGATCGGATCATAATACAGTAGAACCTCAATATAACGAAGTCGATTATCCCTACAGAGAGGTATTCGTTATTGAGAGGTTGTTTGTGTTAAGAAAACTATCACGATCGTATGGATCTTGTATTATCGTATCACGGCGGTAAATAAAGGAATCATCGCGAATTTATGTAGTATACCTCTATATTAATACAGGAATTTGAAAATTCATGCTGCTTAAAAATAAAAACATTTTTTTTGAATATTTATAGAATGTAAGTAAGTAAGTGAACTCACAAATTTATTCCCAGAGAGCTTGATTTGTACTATTAGTGGTGTTTCATCAATGTACATACTCAGTAAAGTAGCAATAATTTTCAACTTCATTCATCAAATTTATTCTACTACTTTTAACACTACTATAAGATTGAACACAACATACTGTAATTTTGTCTATAACTTCACTATAAATACCATTATAACTCAACTTCCCTATTTTTTAATGTTTTAATTGAAAAAGTGAGTAATTTTTAGGAATTCTACATTTGAATAAATCATTATGTTCAATAAACGACTCACATCTATTCAAACAGTCTGGTACACTATTTTACAGTTTTAATCCTTGCCTGATATTTTTGAGAGCTTCTAGAACTTCTTGATCTGAATTCTCTCCTCAGGTTCGTTACAGTCATCATTATCATAGTCAGCTCTAAGAATTGTCTGGCAAAAGCAAAAATGGGAAAGTCCAGTCGTTCACCTGCCTGGTCTACAAATAACAAGTCCTTGAAATTCTATTTCCAGTAACTTGCATTCAATTTCCGACATGTGTTTCAACCTCTATTGACTGTCTACCACCCTATCTTCTTCCTACCAGAATTACCATTATTTTCAGTCTATTGACCTTTCTGCTGAAACTAAACAATTCCTTGAAAATTATAGTCTGCTTCCTATACACACTACATTTTGTATGTTGAAGTAAAGAGAAAACTTCGTTGTTGAGAGGTCTAAAATTCGTAGAATAGAAGTAAATAAGCAGCCAAAACTCTAAAATGTTATGGGACAAGGTTAAAATTCGTTGTGTAGAGGATTTCGTTAAGTGGAGGTTCGTTATAGAGAGGTTCGACTGTAATTGAGACTCTACCATATTCCTGTAAATGGAAATAAATCTTTCCTCCGTTTTTTAACTCACATAGTTTTTTATCATCCACCAAATCAACTTACCATGTCTATTACTTCTTCTTCTTCATCTCCTTCTTTTTCTCCATCACCTACTCTTTCTAACTTCTCATTTTTCACGTTACTCTATGTTTTTGTGTAGTTTGGACTTTTAATATCAATAATTATAAACAGTCTAGTTTATGTACATCACATTTATCATCCTATTATACTAGTAGTTCTGTGAATAGTAGACCTCACGCAGTATTCTTATCCACAAGTACCTGATTGAAACTATAGACCTTATGGAAATACAGCAATAGACTGGCTTCTCCACACATCTGTCGTGTTAATCACTTGTCAGCTGATTTATGATGAAAATTCTATAGTCTGATTTTACTCTAATATTAGTATGAAGGGGCTCCTTTTCCTTATATTATCCTTGAAAAGTAAAATTTCAAAAAAAATTGTATATATGTCGACGCGCAATTAAAAAAGGAACATACCAGTCAAATTTCATGAAAATCTATTACCGTGTTTCGCCGTAAATGCGCAACATATAAACATAATAAACATTTAAACATTAAGAGAAATGCCAACCTTCGACTTGAATCTTAGACCTCACTTCGCTCGGTCAATTAGGCGAGCAATTTCTGTACATCTGTTTATATTATATGTCTATTTTCATTTTTCATATCTGGTTATTTAAGTTCAACGGATCTCGAAAACGGCTCTAACGATTTTCACGAAATTTGGAAGATAGTAGGTTTATGATATAAAAATTCGATTGAACTAGGTCTCATCCTTGAGAAAATCGCTGAACGACATTAAAAGAATAATAATTCATCCTTGGCTGAAACAGCTGAGAGTTTCGTCATCTGTGGATGGTAAAAAGTGAGCGAGTGATTCTGTGGAAAATCAAAATATCGCATCCCCGAAATTCATTTTAGAGAATTGTGTTCTGTTTAAATAAAAATAACAAGCGAAGCTCGGTGCCCCGATATTTTATCTTTATTCTATAAACGATATATAGAATAGTTGCCGTACTGAATTGCGTTCCTATATAGACCTGATCATGACCTCTCACTCACTCTCTCTCTAACCTCACCAAACTCTCACACTCTCTCTAACGCTCTCTCACTTTTACTCCCTCTTCATACCTCCATCTCACCCCATTTATCTTCTCCTTTCGATAGCTGTGTGGCGAATCGATTGACAAACAAAGGATTAGTGCACAGTGATAATGGGAGCCGCTGACAATGGTGCTGATTCACTTAATACTGTCAGAATTCGTTGCATAGCTCAAGCATACGTGCTGCTAACAAGGAATGCTGACAGTGTATAAAATGAATCTCTCGCTATAGATTTTTCACACTCTGTGTGTGTGAGAATTGGAGTGGAGAAGAAGAAGAAAAAGAGATTGATTGATTGATTTTTATTCTGTGCTAGGTCTATGAAGACCCATTGCATATCAAAAAATGGTACAGCAAAGATAACATAGTATAAGAAATTATTAATAAGACTGTAATGCAAAAATATACGTAAGACTAAATACAGAATAATAAAGCAGTTATATAACAGGAAAAAATTGATTGAGTACTTTATTTATGTAGATTACAATATATACTGGCTTATACACTTATATACAATAGCTTACAATACAGCAAAATTATAGATGAATTTACATAATATAGACTAAGAAAATAATTATTGAACTGTATATGATATGAAAAAGTAATTTGTAATATAATAACTATAGATAAAATTATATTGTTATGCATCTACATAAATTGGCGGAGAAACTGATAGTTTCTAAAAGAAACTGATAGATACTGAAATAAAAGAGAGAGAAACTGATAGAGAAAAAGTGTAAATTGGAATAAATCATAAGAGAGAAAGAGGATATGGTGAAAGAGGTTGACTAGTATCAAATCCACGTATTCATGAAGCATTTATAAAGACCCATTCATAGTGCACCATTCATAGTGCAAGACACATCAAAACATAGTGCAGCAAAGATAACATGTACATAGAAATACAAATCACTTGAAAATGGCATGAATGCTGAAACATGCTGTGATAAAATAATTAAAAAAAGGATACTGAGATTTGTATTTCTATTTATACTACAAGTAGCCCGAAACAGAAAAGTGACAATAAAAAGATAACATAGTATAAGAAATTATTAATAAGACTGTAATACAAAAATATACGTGTAAGACTAAAAAGTTGAATAACAGTTATGTAATAGAAAAATCTGGTGTGGTACACTCACACAACTTTCCTTGCTCATATTTGAAACTACGATCAGACTTTTGTATATGTGTATATATAGTTGTTTTCAGAGTACTTTTTCCTTTGTGTAAATCGTGAAATTCGATGATTTTTTTTAGTCGTCATTTTTTTAAAGTCGTCAAAACAGTTGTTCTACAGATGAAATATCTCGACTATGTGTTCTTTTTATGAACTGCTCTACCTACCTACCTCATGCACGAGAAGGAGGTTACAAAGTCCATTTCCCAAGGATGGGGTGGACCCTCCATTGGTTTCCCAGAAAGGAGACTTATGCCAGTTGATAGAGCTGATAAATAACTATACAGGATATGAATTTGAAAAAAAATCGGTCAGGTTATTTTTGAGAAAATCGTGAAAAACATGGTTTTTTAGCAATTATCCGCTATTTATCTCAAGAATATTACGGAGCACCTGCAATTTCCCCAGGAAAAAAACTCATGTCATTTGATAGGGCTATCCATGGTATAAATTTGAAGAAAATCGTTAGAGCCGTTTTAGAGAAAACCGTGAAAAACATGGTTTTTTAGTCACTATCCGCCATTTTTCTCAAGAATATTACGGAGCTCATGGAATTTTCCCAGAAATGAGACTCATGCCAGTTGATAGTGCTTATGAATATCTATCTATGGTATGAATTAAAGAAATTCGTTACAGCCGTTTTTGAGAAAACCGTGAAAAACATGGATTTTTAGTCATTATCCGCCATTTTTCTCAAGAATATTACGGAGCTCCTGAAATTTCCCCAGTAATGAGACCTATGCCAGTTGATAGGGCTTATAAATAGCTATCCATGGTATAAATTTGAAAAAAATCGTTAGAGCCGTTTTCGAGAAAAACGTGAAAACATGGTTTTTTAGTAATTATCCGCCATTTTTTCCGCCATATTGGATGGAATTTTATTGAATTTCTTATTGTCGGATCCTCAAGGTATAAGGACCTTAAGTTCAAAATTTCAAGTCAATCGGTTAATTAGGAATGGGGCTATCGTGTTCACAGACATACACACATACACACACACACATACACACACACCACACACACACGCACACACACACACACACCACACACACACACACACACATACATACACACACACAGACCAACACCCAAAATCATGTTTTTGGACTCAGGGGACCTTGAAACGTATAGAAAACTTGAAGTTAGGGTACCTTAATTTTTTTTGGAAAGCAATACTTTCCTTACCTATGGTAGTAGGGCAAGGAAAGTAAAAAAGAGAGAAATTGATGGAGAAAAAGAAGACTATGTATTCATTGGAATATATCATGAGAGAGAAAGAATATAATATGATGAAAGATGCACGAATTCATGTAGACTAGAAGATACATGTACCCTCAAATATGATCCATCTTATTAATTCATTTTCAAATCTATTCAATTAGGCAGTAGACTAGCAAATGATGGCGGTCAGATAAACGTATGTTCTCCTGACCAAAAACTACACAACATTTTATAGAAATTGGAAATATAAAGTGTATAATATGTAGACATTTGAGACTCAAGAGCTTTATATGTGTTGTGTGGACTGTCTGGCGTACACTAAATAAAATAAATGAAAAAATAGTCAGTGGAAATAATGGGCCAGTGAACGTCACACAACTTTTAATACAACTCTACATATTTCCCATAATATGGATGCCCGTTTCGTCTATCTACGTGCATATAATAATCTAAATATATCATATTAAGAGGATATATAACTACTATAATAATATTACCTAGTATATTTATATAGAACTCTATATATATTCATGTAGGGCAGCTGAATATAATGAAAAGCCAGGAGACGTTACGCAACTTTCAACTACTCTACATATTTCATATAATATGGATGCCCTTTTCGTTTATTTACGTGCATATAATAATCTAAATAGATCATATTATGATGATATATCACTACTATAATGATATTTACCTAGTATATTTATATAGAACTCTATATATTTATGTAGGGCAGCTGAATATAATGAAAAGCGAGCAGCTGAGTCGGAGAGCGAGACAGAGAGAAGGCTTCCATCCTTTGAGAATTATTTGCGTTTGACATTGTCAAGATGGCCTGTCTTTTCCCTCTTCTCTCTCACTCTTCCTCTCTGTTTCTCCCTGAACCCTGAGCCCTGCCTTTTGCCTTAAATGCCGGAATTATTGTTGGAAAGACGGCTCAGTCTTGTCTCCGGATTCAGCTCATTGTTGCTCGGATCTCTTGAATACGAAATTGAATTTCAAGAGAGAATTTTCGTGTATTTGAAATGTGTAATGTCTAATTCCATTCGATATTCTCCAGTACTAAACTGAGACTTGAGAGGAAGAATGTTCATATTAAAATGTGTAATGTGTGTAATCTTATTTGAACAGTAATAACAGAGAATTGAATTTGAAGATAGAGTGATTTCACATTATACTGTATTACATTACATTCACTATATATTTCATTTACTCTACCATACTTGCTAGCAAATATGCTTGCAATGAGTGTTGGCAGTATTGTAATATTTTCATATTTGTAATGAATAATGTTAATCAAATTCCCTATTTGTAATATTTGAGAGCTATAACATAATTTACCGTGGATTTAATGTGAATTCATATTAAGGTGCGTACAGATATACGCGCCGCGAACATGAGCAATTCATTTTTAATCAGCTGACTATATCTGTATTTTTACAGAAACGGTAAGATACAGATATAAAATCTTGGCATCAGCTGATTGAAAGTGAATTGCTCATGTTTGCGGCGCGTAAATCTGTACGCACCTTTAGAGAGCACAATCTAATTTCGCTATTGAGACAGTAATGATGGCTGTTTCATGATTAATTTAAGATAAAAAATAAGAATTAGTGCTGTACTGGGTACTAGGAAAGATCACTTGACTCGAAATAGTTTATTTAGTTTGGTGTAACTTTCCATAATATTATTTTTCTTTAATAATTACTATTAAACGAAAATACCAATTAAATTTCTGTAAATCACCCGAAGACTTCTGCTACTGAAATATTGACAACAGGGTAAACAGCTTGATGGAAATTCGATGAGCGCTACTATACAAAAATTATTAGTCAAATTTCTGTAATCACCCCGTAGACTTCTGCTACTGCAAATATTAACAACAGGGTGAGCAGCTACATGGAAATTAGATGAGCGCTACTATAAAAATATTTGTCGGCCCGGGAATGACAAATAATTTTCACTTTTGAACAATTTATTTACGAAATAGCAGTCATATAATTTATGTATAGTAGCGCTCATCGAATTTCCATCTAGCTGTTTACCCTGTTGTCAATATTGCAGTAGCAGAGGTCTTCGGGATGATCTACAGAATTTAATTGGGATTTTCGTTTAGTAATAATTATTCATTATTAGCATTTGAACAAATGCAGCTTCTAATTAATTTCCATCTGTGAATTTACTTAATTATAAAATATAGTACTTCCAGGGTTCCATTAGGTCGTAATAGATTGAATCACAAGAGCTTTCGAGCGTTTCGAGTTCATTGCTTTTTCAAAAATATGAATATAGTGATTTTGAGCATAATATAAATATGACGAGATAGCAGTGCTATCTATTGGAAAATACTGAAACCTACAGGCAAATCTGTTTCACATTAATTGTGTGTGATTGGCTGGAGGCGTGGCTATAAATGGTGGAGGTGAGAGAGTGTCGACCAATCGTAATGCAGATTGACAATTTCACAATCTTACCTCTCCACTCCTCCACTAATTGAACCAAAAGTTGATTCCTCTCTCTTGGGAGAATATATTTACACCGAATGAATGGGTTGCTTCTAATTATTTGTTAACTAACATTAAATCTTAGAGTGAATTGACAAATATTCATGACAACTCTCATGTATATTGGAATTGATGTGTTGATACTTGAATATTTTCAAAAAATTATATCATATTATTGAATATTTATATCAGCCATGAACATCCTTAATACATTATTCCTGTTCGATTTGGCATGATATTCACTGTAAGGGTACATCGTTTGCACATAATTAATGTTATATCGAGTCTACATAAATTGTATCACCTTTTTATGTTATATTTTTGTTATGATGTATTGTATTGTACTTTGTTCATTGTCGAAAAAAGCTGACTTTGATTCGATTTGAATATATCTTGAATCCTTGTATTCTCGTACCAGACATGTGAAGTGAGTGACATACACACGGAGACCTAACCTTCTGGACTCCATCACCATTAAAATTTGAGAGAGGAATAGTATAAGCCAAGCTTGGCTTTACTCTTAAGGGTGCTGATATATATTATTATAGATAGATTTAATAAATAAATATAGATAATAATAGTGATTGATTATTGATGTCCAAAATTGAAATAATTATAATATCTAGTAAATGAATATTTCAAGAGTATCCATTGAACATGCATGAGGTTCGATTCTTTTTTCGATGATCCTCTATGATATCATAATCCATAAACATCCCTCAAACATCTCTGATGTTCGTTTACCTTGACTCGAAGATTATAATAGATGAGGACACTCAATCTCCACAAAATCCATGACAATCTCTTTGACATTATTGGAGTCCAAACTGAATAATTGCCATCAATATTGTTGAATAATTTTTGAATATCTTTGGAAGATTATTGAAATTCACTCGTCACCGTATCGTGACTTTCGCTTACCGCATAATATATGAAACATCTATCAATCACCTCGCTAAGCCATAAATTGCCTTTGCTCGGTTATGGATGGCCGGATAAGCGCAGGATTCCGGCGCATATTGAAACTGTGCCGTGAATAATCCGACTCCTCCGTAATCCGAATGTAGTGGCCGTGTTAAACGTTGCCAATAACATCGGCATACGCGTAATTAATGTGTGGCCATGACAGTTATTCGATTGCTTATTGCCGACGTCATACACCACCGAAATTCGAATTGCGGTGCAATAGACGAGACCGCCGTGCACAGAGGGCGTCTTTATGTAACTCATGTAATCGGATACATGCGTACACACGGGCGTTGTTAGGTTCAACCTGCATTTATACAGGAGCATTCACACAGTTGTCAAGAATGAATTTGAAGAGAAGCAAATCAGAGACTAGATACTTTTTTATAATTGAGACTGAGTGCAATAGATGAGACCGTGCATACAGGGCGTCTTTATGTAACACATGTAATCGAATACATGCGTACACACGGGCGTTGTTAGGTTCCGCCTGCATTTATACAGGAGCATTCACACAGTTGTCAAGAATGAATTTGAAGAGAAGCAAATCAGAGACTAGATACTTTTTTATAATTGAGACTGAGTGCAATAGATGAGACCGTGCATACAGGGCATCTTTATGTAACAAATGTAATCGAATACATACGTACACGGGCGTTGTTAGGTTCCACCTGCATTTATACAGGAGCATCCACACAGGTGAAAATCACGAGTGAATTTCAAGAGAAGCATATCAGAAACTAGATACTTTTAATAATTCATGCTTATGTAAAAAAAATTTACATACATCTCATTGTGATCCACGTTCTGTCAAAAAGAAACTTTCACACAGGTTCAGAGTTTTATGATTTCTTTATTCATGAGCTATCATGAATGCATTTGTAGATGAGCATATTAGCACAGAGGAGGCATTCAACAAGTGATGAAGTCATGTAGAGCATTTACATAAACGTCATTACTTGACAGCTCATGCAATCACTACTTTGGCTTACGGTAATTATTCAGTGAGCATGACCTATATGTCATTTTGGAGGAAGTTCAATATCAGAGAATGATAGAGTGTATAATAATAGAGTGCCAGCAAATAGAGTGTATAAGAGTGCCAGCAAATAGGATTTATTCGCAGAACTTGCTCTCATTTCAATGAAATTTCAGTTCTTATTCTGTTGTACAACTCACTTGTTAAAAGTTTGCTCATTATTGCTCCGAGGTGTGGCATCCTTATCTAGTTTCTCAGAGTGTGGAGATTGAGAAAATCCAGAATAAATTTTTAAGATTTTTGTACTTTAAACACTTCAATGCAGTTTGTCCTTTCAATTACCCAACTTCTGATCTGAGAGTAATGTTTCAAATGCAATCCCTTGGGGCATCGCGTAACTGCAGATTGCTTGTATTCCTGTATAATCTTTTAAATGGAAGGATTGATTCTTCTTACCTTCTTTCTTTGCTTAACATCTATGTCCCCCAAGTGGCTCGGCGTTCCAGTTTTAGGTTCCAGCTTCCTCAGTGCAGAACCATAATCACTATAATTCTCCAGTTAATCGTTGATGTGTCTTTTTAATCTTTGTGGAGCTCATCTTGATCCATTTCATTTGTCAACTTTGCAGTTCAAGAAAGCTTGTGCAGCCCTATACCCACCATCTTTCCGCCGGTAATTCTATGTAGGTTATTATCTTTTTTTTTGAATCTTCTTTTCTCTTCACCCTGGTCTCCATAGTCATCATCATCATAGTCATAGTCATCATTATGATTGTCAGAATCATCTCCAGCATCATCATCATCATCATCATCAGCATCTTCATCTCTCATAAAATTTATATAAATTTCCTCTTATTAGTAATGATTTTATTTTGCATCTCTTTTTTCAATTAATTTTATCTAAATTCGCATTATATTATTCAGATTTTGATTATCATTTTATTATTTTTATTTATTTATTAGTTTTTAGTTTATTAGTTAATTTTTTTTTTTTTTAGTTTATCACGCTTAGTTTTATAACTTTATTCAGTTTTGTAGTTTGCTTTTTTGTTATTTTTATTATTTTCAGGAGTATATTTTATTTATTGTGTTAAAATATATATTTTTAAGAAATTGATGTATTTTCTATTGTTTTGATTGGGGAGCAATTTTGGGGCTTGCCTGTATGCGCCCATATTGTAATTAAATATTGTAATTAAATAAAATATGTTAACATTTGTGAAAAAATATTTTAATTCATAAGAAGAAGAGCTAAATTGATTGAAGATACAAAAGAGAATTACTTACTCTTACATCATACTCATTTGGAGGAAGAGAGAAGACTAACTCAAGAGAGACTATAATACATTACCTTAACTGATATATTAGATTTACTGATTTAGATTATTTATAGTACAGAAATCAGGAGATTGAATGGATTTCATATCTCAACACAGACTGCTACAGTAATATAGATATGATATGCCAAAGATTACAATATTGTAAGTCTCATAATAACATCCAGTGGAGGATTATAATTGGGAGAGGGAGATAAACGTCAATTTAGAAGGAGAGGGACGAGAACATACAATACGATAACTCACCTAATCATTAGAGAAAGAGGGAAGCCAGTTGAAGAGACAACAGAAAATACAATACGATAACTTACATACAAGAGGAATTGTCATTTAGAGGAAGTGAGGATGTGATTGAAATTGAGTGAGTGAGAGGGAGATTGAGAGTGAAGAGACACACAACGCTAACCGTGCTCGCCAAGTTGACAAATAAATAATTAAGTTGGCAAAGTTGGGAATGAGTTGAGAGCAGTTGTAATCCAAGTTGATTCTCAGCTGTAATGAGCACAGGTATGGAATGGAGAATTCTCCAGGCGACTCTCTCTCTCTCTCTCCAGACGCGAGACGTGTGTCTATCACTGAGCTCCATTTGCCCGGATCACATCCGGATCTCAATCCGGATTCGGATCGGATCGGTTCTTGGCTCACAAATTATGTATTGACGTTTTCCCAAGTCGCGAAGCTACGACTCGCTCGCTGAAAGTTGCATCAGTTGGAATCCCTGCATGTCGCTTGGCTTCTTCGCAACAGATCTCAACAATAATTGGGACAACAATTCTGAACAATTGAGACAAGAAATCTGAACAATTGAGACAACAAACCTGAACAATTGAGACAACAAACCTGAACAATTGAGACAACAAATCTGAACAATTGAGACAACAAATCTGGAAAATTGAGACAACAAATCTGAACAATAAATGAGACAATAAATACGAACAATTGATAGAACAAATCTGAACAATAAAAGAGACAACAAATCTGAACTGAGACAACAAACTTCAACAATCGTGACAACAAATCTGAATGATTGAGACAACAAATATCTAAACAATAATTGAGACAACAAATTAATCTGAACAATTGAGATAACAAAGTCTGAACTATAAATGAGACAATAAATACAAACAATTCAGAGAACAAATCTGAACAATAAAAGAGACAACAAATCTGAACTGAAACAACAAATTTCAACAATCGTGACAACAAATCTGAACATTTGAGACAACAAATATCTAAACAATAATAAATTGAGACAACAAATCTGAACAATTGAGACAACAAACCTGAACAATTGAGACAACAAATCTGAACAATTGAGACAACAAATCTGGAAAATTGAGACAACAAATCTGAACAATGAATGAGACAATAAATACGAACAATTGATAGAACAAATCTGAACAATAAAAGAGACAACAAATCTGAACTGAGACAACAAATTTCAACAATCGTGACAACAAATCTGAATGATTGAGACAACAAATATCTAAACAATATTTGAGACAACAAATCTGAACAATTGAGATAACAAAATCTGAACAATAAATGAGACAATAAATACGAACAATTCAGAGAACAAATCTGAACAATAAAAGAGACAACAAATCTGAACTGAGACAACAAATTTCAACAATCGTGACAACAAATCTGAACAATTGAGACAACAAATATCTAAACAATATAAATTGAGACAACAAATCTGAACATTGAGACAACAACCTGAACAATTGAGACAACAAACTGAACAATTGAGACAACAAATCTGGAAAATTGAGACAACAAATCTGAACAATGAATGAGACAATAAATACGAACAATTGATAGACAAATCTGAACAATAAAAGAGACAACAAATCTGAACTGAGACAACAAATTTCAACAATCGTGACAACAAATCTGAATGAGAGACAACAAATATCTAACAATATTTGAGACACAAATCTGAACAATTGAGATAACAAATCTGAACAATAAATGAGACAATAATACGAACAATTCAGAGACAAATCTGAACAATAAAAGAGACAACAATCTGAACTGAGACAACAAATTTCAACAATCGTGACAACAAATCTGAACAATTGAGACAACAAATATCTAAACAATAATAAATTGAGACAACAAATCTGAACAATTGAGATAACAAAATCTGAACTATAAATGAGAGAACAAATTTGAACAATCGTGGCAACAAATATTAACAAGTCAATTGAGAACAATTGAGACAACAAATCTGAACAATTGAGACAACAAACCTGAACAATTGAGACAACAAATCTGAACAATTGAGACAACAAATCTGGAAAATTGAGACAACAAATCTGAACAATGAATGAGACAATAAATACGAACAATTGATATAACAAATCTGAACAATAAAAGAGACAACAAATCTGAACTGAGACAACAAATTTCAACAATCGAGATAACAAATCTGAATGATTGAGACAACAAATCTGAACAATTGAGACAACAAACCTGAACAATTGAGACAACAAACCTGAACAATTGAGACAACAAATCTGAACAATTGAGACAACAAACCTGAACAATAAATGAGACAATAAATACGAACAATTGAGAGAACAAATCTGAACAATAGAAGATACAACAAATCTGAACTGAAACAACAAATTTCAACAATCGTGACAACAAATCTGAAAAATTGAGATAACAAATATCTAAACAATAATTGAGACAACAAATCTGAACAATAGAAGAGACAACAAATCTGAACAATAGAAGAGACAACAAATCTGAACAATAGAAGAGACAACAAATCTGAACTGAGACAACAAATTTCAACAATCGTGACAACAAATCTGAACAATTGAGACAACAAATATCCAAACAATATTGAGACAACAAATCTGAACAATAGAAGAGACAACAAATCTGAACAATAGAAGAACAACAAATCTGAACAATAGAAGAGACAACAAATCTGAACTGAGACAACAAATTTCAACAATCGTGACAACAAATCTGAACAATTGAGACAACAAATATCCAAACAATAATTGAGACAACAAATCTGAACAATTGAGATAACAAAATCTGAACTATAAATGAGAGAACAAATTTGAACAATCGTGGCAACAAATATTAACAAATGAGAAAACAAATCTAAACAATCGGGACAACAAATCTGAAAAATTGGGACTACAAATCTGAACAATTGACACAACAAATCTGAACAATTGACAGAACAAATCTGAACAATTGAGACAACAAATCTGAACAATGCAGAGCGACTTGAAAGGTTGTGGGAACTATAACAATTAGGTGGACTCACACGTTAGAAAATAGAGTTTTCCGACGTCAATCATTTCTTTACAAATTTACCAATTTACCCAATTTAAGAGAATTGGAATCGAAATTTATAGAATTATTACAATAGTTCCCAGTTCCACCAAGCTCGGTCAAGATATTAGTCAAGACATGGTCAAACCAGGTATGGTTTACAACGAGTGTATTGGATCATAATATATTAATCAAAAGTTACTATCGATAATTCCAGTGCACATTTGTAAAGCATACCCGGCTTAACCATGTTCAAAAGTCTTGACCAAGCTTGATGGAGTTGGGGATTATTGTAATTTATTAAACGAATTCCGATTCCAATTCTATTATAGGGAAAAATATTGATAGCTCATCATAAATGAAACACAAAGAGTCGAGAAAAAATATTATTCCGGAATATTATTAATAGACGATAAAAATTTTCCGATTTCGTGTAGGACTCAATGTCGGAACCAGAGTAATTAAGTGCAATACAGAATGTAGTCAGAGTTGACTTTTCTGGTCTGTCTTAACACAGATAGATAGATATACTGCTTGTCTATGGTCTTAGGTAAGTAAAGCTCCCGCTCTTATCTGTAAATAGATGTGTGCTCTTCTGGTCAGAAAAAAGAATACCATTTTCTATTATGAGAACGTTCACACGTTTCCATTTGGCCAACGTGTAAACACCTACATAGAAACGAATGGTTTTTTCTGCTTAGCAGAATAGAGATTCGTTATTAGAAAGAAGGACGCATCCTATTGGACATTCACTTACGTTTCAGTTTCTCGTTAATTCTCCACTAACCTGTGAAACATTGAGGTGCGTACAGATTTACGCGCCGCGAACATGAGCAATTCACTTTTAATCAGCTGATGCCAAGCTTTTTATATCTGTATCTTACCGTTTCTGTAAAAATACAGATATAATCAGTTTATTTCTAGCCTTTGCACAGCCTTAAGATGTTACCGTTAAGGTGCGTACAGATTTACGCGCCGCGAACATGAGCAATTCACTTTTAATCAGCTGATGCCAAGCTTTTTATATATGTATCTTATCGTTCCTGTAAAAATACAGATATAGTCAGCTGATTAAAAGTGAATTGCTCATGTTCGTGGCGCGTATATCTGTACGCACCTTTAGACGTAGAAAATAATCGTATTTATTAGAACATTTACTTTCTTCTCGGTTCCTACTTCCTAGTTCAGTTTTTCACTCCCATGTGGAAAATCAGAAAATAATCGTATAATGATGCAATACATTTGTCATTATAGATGTTAATAGAGCTGCTACTCCACAAATTCCATTTCACATGAATACTCAGTGGATGGAGCCATCATCAATATCCACCTTTGACGATGATCCAACCCATTATCACTTCCCTTTTCGTCTTACTCTTCTGTTCTCTCACTCTAACTCTCTCTCTTTCTCTCACTCTAACTCTCTCTCTTTCTCTCACTGGCTCACTTTTTTGTCACCTTCTCACTCTCCTCTCTATCATTCTCTGCCTCACCCTCTTCCACTCTATCTCAAACACTATCTCTCTCTCTCACTCTCTGACACTCTCTCTCTTCATCATACTGTCTTTTTATTTATATCTTTCTCTCTCTCTTCTTCCATTCTCTGTTTCCATCGATTCATTCACAACCAATCACCATCCATTTACAACAGTAATCACATGCCAGCCGAATTGTCACATTACGAGCTCATTGTTGATGAGCTCAACACTTAACACTGCACTGTCATTGTTGTGTGTGAATGCGTCCGTATGAGTGCATTGATATCATAAAAACGCCGGCGTGAATGGTTGTATATAGGAGTGTACGTGTGAATACGTATGTGTGAATCCGCTGTGCGTGTTGAGACAATTTTAGATTACAGTAGTATAATAATCTTTAGAATATTCAATTAAAGCTGTATAAATAGAACTAAGGACTCCTGCTACTGTAAATTTTATCAAAGAACTAAATAGCAGGAGAAAATTCAATCATTATACAGTAATAATATTCCAGCAGTTGGTTAAACTGCAATTCCTAATGAAACCATCCAATTTTAGATTGTTGACCGGCAAGCTTAAAGTTTAGCAAAAATGTTTCTCCAATAATTGACGGTTTAAAAAACTTTTCAAATTATGGAAAATTTTTCAGAGTGAATATGTTCTAAAATGGTCAAATATTATGTAAAACTTGATTTAAATGTGAATTTGATTGAAGGTTTCAAAGGTGTGACCAGAACGAGTAAGTCGCGGTGAAGATCGATGCTACTAAACAGCTGTGCATGGATAGAAACATTTGGAGTTATTGATTTAGATGTAGATATTTAGAAGAACGCTAGCGATCTGGAATCTTCATCTTGACCTGATCATTTTCTACAATAATCACCGGCTCGGTTCCGAGTTCATATCTCCAATGGTTATTGAGATAATACGTAAATGCAGTGATAAGTTCCAGTGTATTCCATTCAATATCCCAGATAGTATTGTAATATCTCAATATGCATCGGCTTATAGTATTTTGGTGGCATCCATATGGTCTAAAATGATGAAATTTTATGTAAAATTTGATGTGGAGCTCAATGCAACTCGTTTCAAGATCATATCTTCAAAGGTAATACGTTATTGATATATTCCAAAAAAATGTGGCCAGTATATTTTATGAAATATTCATGTGTATAAGAATGAGGCTCATGCGAATGCTTCTACAAGACTGGATAAGTCGTTTGTATAGAAGCACTAGTCGTCAGGCTCGCTTCGCTCGCCATATCCGACTAGCCAGGGGACTCCGCCCCCTGACCCCCGACTGAATCGTCCCAAAATAAGATCAGCAGGCTCGCTTCGCTCGCCTGCATTTTATCATATGTTAGGACGATCCGTCGGGGATCCAGACTAAACGTCTGGCTAAACGGATATGGCGAGCGAAGCGAGCCTGACGGCTAGTATATAATATTCCCAGGAATAGCTCCGATTGAAGTAGAAGTGCCCAATCAATTTTTCCGCGATAAGTGCTTTCAATCTTCAACTTGATGCCACCTAAAACGTCAACTCAACTAATGCCAACCTGACAAAATTATTAATTTAGTTACCAGTTACAACTGTTTCGAAGAGGTACTCTCTCTAGATTATAGTTCTATATTAACATATGGTATGGCCTTTTTCAATTATAATTAAGAGAATAAGGAGAATATACAAGCTAATAAAAGACGAACTTTGTACCCTTAAAAACTTTGCACCCTTAGAGTTAAAATACTGCCAAAAGATTTCTTAGTGCGCCTCTAAAGGGTCAACTGAACATACCTACCAAATTTGAACGTTTTTGGTCCGGTAGAATTTTAGTTCTGCGAGTGAGTGAGTCAGTCAGTCAGTCAGTCAGTGAGTGCCATTTCGCTTTTATATATATAGATAGAGTAAATATTGATTCTTTATTGATTCTTTATCACAAATGACAATGTATTGCCAGGTCTTGCAAGACCCATTGCATACTAGCACACATTATAATGGAAAAATGAACAATTACATATTCAGAACAGAAAATGTAGATGAGAGTACATAACTTTTAGAAACAAAGTAGACCTATTTGTTTACAGAATAGAAATGAGGAATACACATGAAATTCTATCAATACAAAGTAAATGAAATAACTCAAATTAAATTCTCTTAACAGATATACACACATACACACACACACATACGCGCGCAAAATATATCAATATATGCGCAAATATATCATAGGAAGATATCCCATGGTATAGGACGGTTTGTTCCAATTTCTCAAGCTGCTAGTCTCATTCGTTCTTTTTCCTGAATAAGCTTTGTGACGCTGGTAGTCTCTTTTCGTGTCGTTCTTACGTTACGTGTGTCGTTACTTATTATTTTTCTTCTTTTTTATATATTTGAAATAATATTTTAATTTATTATTATTTATAATTCGCATTGTATAATATTGTAATGTATAAATGCTATAGGTTTTTCAGGAGCGGGCATGTGACAAATGAATCAATCAATCAATCAATCAATCAATCTTACACTCACACCCGGCCAAAAAGTAATTATCGACAGCAGTCTGCTTGAGATAACAAAAAAGCTGCTTGAAATTTGAAACATAAAGGGCCTATACCATCGGATATCTTCTTATGCTATTTTTTCTCTATGACAGCAGTTTCAAAGTCAATTAAATAATAGTTTATACTCATTTCTTCCTTTGTATGACTTCGAGTTGCATTGTAGTTCTATCTCTCGTCTACTACATATTAGTTAGTAAGTGTCATTGTTATCACTGTCTCACTGTCTCTATCTCATAAGGATACACAGTAACATTTAACATTGGAAAACATTATTTACTGTGGGTGATTGACTAACTAACTGTTCAATATTTCAAATAATTGTATATATTGTATCAATTAAATTATGGATATGAATATTCTCCTCATCTCTCAACTACCATTTCTTGGTAGAGAGTTAGTGGGGAGGATATTTTAATATTCTTCCGAAGAATGGACATTGATATGTCCAAAGCTCCGCCAACTTATAGATGAATAACAATATAATTATATCTATAGTTATATTACAAATTGCTTTTCATCATATACAGTACAATATTTATTCTCTTAGTCTATATTATGTAAATTCATCTATAATTTTGCTGTATTGTGAGCTATTGTTTGTATATAAGTGTATAAGCCAGTATATATTGTAATCTACATAAATAAAGTAATCAATCAATCAAACTAAGACACGAAAATTAAATATTCCAATAGAATAATCATTCTGGGACAACTATCATTGTAGCCGACATTAATTCAACCTCAAGTTAAGTCATCATCGTCCACCCACAGTCCCCACCACAAACAAATTAGACCTACCCTAGTTCTTAAACTATCTACTATTCCATCACCCTTCGTGGGGTGGAAAAAGTCGGATAACATACACAATATATGCACCTCGAAAATATAATAGTACGCACAACCTCGCTAACAAACGAACCGATCATTGGGGTATTCAAGAAGAAGAACAAGAAGAACAAGAAGAAGAAACATGGACAAGAAGTCAACCCTGGGCTAATTGGTTCTATTCACCTCGCAGACTCCGTTTAGAGTCTTCAGTCAGTTTTTTTTTATCAGGCACGACCAGTTAGTAAACAAGAGTTTAACATTGAATTGGAGTGGATTTTGCTTTGACAAATGTTGTTTAACTGTTGGTTAATAGGTTTTGACAATGCGAACAAAATTGAATAACAAATTGGAGGCGTTTAATTATCAGATATTTGGTCAGGAAGTCCCCTTTTGAGCTTAAGTGACTCGATTGTAGAAGTGGGTATGGTTAACAGGATAACAG
>NW_024091422.1:0-21027 GCF_014356525.2 Nilaparvata lugens
GAAGAACAAGAAGAAGAAACATGGACAAGAAGTCAACCCTGGGCTAATTGGTTCTATTCACCTCGCAGACTCCGCTTAGAGTCTTCAGTCAGTTTTTTTTATCAGGCACGACCAGTTAGTAAACAAGAGTTTAACATTGAATTGGAGTGGATTTTGCTTTGACAAATGTTGTTTAACTGTTGGTTAATAGGTTTTGACAATGCGAACAAAATTGAATAAAAATGGAGGCGTTTAATTATCAGATATTTGGTCAGGAAGACCCCTTTTGAGCTTAAGTGACTCGATTGTAGAAGTGGGTATGGTTAACAGGATAACAGGATTTCTTGAAAACATCAATAAGGATATGAATTATTTTGGATTCATTTCATTTAATAATTTTTTTCTACAGATACCTTGGAAAGTGGCCATTCCTGCACTGATTACAGAACGCAAAGAATCACTTCTCCGCTCTAGTGCGCAAAGTATTACTTTTACTCCAGATTTGCAACATGGCAACACAAAATAGTTGGTGGGTTATATGGAGGATTAGTGCACGAAAACAAAAATTAATTTGGCAACAATGACTGTGGTTAGATTTAGATAAGAATCATTTCAATGGCTACCCTACATTTATGATAAAATCCCAATCTAGAAATCCAAAACAAGAATAATGTTCATCTAAATCATAATTAAATAATCATCATTTACGAATTCTCATCATTAATAATAGATTTCTTCTATTCTATTAATAATTCTTTCTATGATAATTATTATTTCAACTGTAAGCAATGAGAAAAAGTAGCAAATATACATTATAAAATTCGAATTTTGAGGTTAAATGATACCGTTCAATATCCATATAAATAAAAATAATAAAAAACATAAGAATACTACAATAAATATTCTCTGTTGTCTATGTTATTTTTATAAATATTTTCAGTTTACTTTGAGCACTTTTTCAGTAATTTGAGCAAAAGTCTAAATTTCTGAATCCTGTTTCAGTACTTTTCAGCCGGATGAAACAAACTTAGGTACGATTCTTCCCGCTAGGTCGCGCGCTTGTCGGTTCAGCCATCTTTCAGCCATTCCAATCAGATGTTGGCATGTATTTTGAATGCGAATTTTTGTTTCTATCTGTATTTTTCAATTCTTGAATGAATAAAAATGAGAACTTTGGCTGAGAATTTTGAACTTCATTGGATTATTAATTTTTAAAGAATTAAGGTTATTGATAACAGCATCACACACACAAACATTTGATGGATTTCAGCCATTATTTTACCCATAATTATTCACTTCTCATATTCAATGGTAACTGTAGGAGAAATATAATGTGAAATACATGTGCAAAGTTCATCTGCTGCACTCAAGAAGCCATTCCGCCCTCGCCTACGGCTCGTGCGTAAACGTTTCTTTCAGTGCAGCAAACTGTCACTTTGCGCACTAGTTGCACAAATATCTATGTTCAAAAAAGAGTTTATTCCACGTCACACAGCTACTATCAACCGCTTTAGAATAGTCCGAGGGAGTTTGGAACAGTTTGTTGACTATTTATAGCTAGAGACAAAAATGATACAAGAGAGCTAAATATATATGTGATATGGAAAGCAAATAGGGACCAGTTGTCTAAAAAAAAAACCAAATATGAGATATCATTTTTCCTCAATAAAGGAGACTATAAAGAACAATTTCGAGAACAAATTCAGATAGATATCTTGAAAATGAATGGGTATGCCTATTTAAACATAAAAACAGGGCAATGTTATAGACTAACTCCATAACGACAACTGTTCCCTTTTCTACTAATTACATGAGTTCATATAATTCTACAAACTGTTCATATTATAATCGACGAAAAAGTCGACTTTTCAATCAATTCTTACCAACAAAGGAAATGTTACTGCATGATAATCGATTGAAAACTCGAAATCTCTATAATTATTGACCCCAATCTCTATTATAATGGACACATGTGGTCCTTGCCCTGAACATTTTACTCTTTCGACAACTGGTCCCTTTCGCTTTCCACATCACATATTATTATTAATATAAATATAACTATATAATATAATAAAATATTAATATATTTATTAAATATATATGATATTTTTTTTATAAAATCACTCTCACTTATATGGACTACTTTTTCAAATTAATAAAAACAATATAAAATCTTGTAGTACCTTTATTAAAAACTTTGAACTATTTCAAACCTTTTTAATATTTTTTATTTTTAATAAAGGGTATTACAAGTTCTTATTAAGAGAGCTTCGGTATCTTTATCCCATGCTATAGCTGAGTCAGTACATTAGTTGAGTTAGCTAAGGATTCATTATGGATTGAGATTTTTGAAATAAGGAACATTAATTGCAGTGGTCAATGAACCAGGATCAGGACCCAGTGGTCAATAATTAAGAGGATGAATAAGAACGAGTGAATGGCAAATATTTTTTATAAATACCAGCATACTAGTAGTTCTGTGAACAGTAGACCTCACGCAGTATTCTCATCCACAAGTACCTGATTGAAACTATAGACCTTATGGAAATACAGCAATAGACTGGCTTCTCCACACATCTGTGTAATCACTTGTCAGCTGATTTATGATGAATAATTCTGTAGTCTGATTTTTACTCTAATATTGGCGTATGAGGGAGGCTCCTTTTTCTTTTTATATTATCCTTGAAATGCAAAATTTCCAAAAACCTTGTATATACGTCAACGCGCAATTAAAAAAGGAACATAACTGTCAAATTTCATGAAAATCTATTACCGCGTTTTGCCGTAAATGCGCAACATATAAGCATATAAACATAATATTAACATATAAACATAAAACATTTATACATTCAAACATTTAAACATAAGAAAAATGCCAAACCGTCGACTTGAATCTTAGACCTCACTTCGCTCGGTCAATATGGATTGATTTTGAAATAAGGAACATTAATTGCAGTGGTCAATGAACCAGGATCAGGACCAGGAATCCAGTGGTCAATAATTAAGAGGATGAATTAGAACGAGTGAATGACAAATATTTTTTATAAATACCAGCATATTATTATCATCGCGATTACCCCAACTTGAAATGTTGAGCTTATAATTCATTTTTCAAGAATTTCTTGAAGATCTTCCTTAGATATTTTTCCCAAAAGAAAGCTCTGAACACAAGGAAAACGCTGAATCAGGATTTAGTTCTATTGAGACTATTATTGAAGAAGATAGGTTTCGAATGAAAAGACTGAGAAATTGTCAAAAACCACAGATTTATTGATACTTAGAAAGACCGGTTTCGGTTATTACACCATTGTCAATCTCTGATAATAGTCCAGGCAACGAATGCTCAAATAAAGGTATAGAGAGAAAAGTTTGGAACACAATTTTCAACTCCACAGCTCTTTTGAGGATAGTAAGAGAATTAACATATCAAAAGTCCTCACCCCAACCCCCTGTGCTTGAGGGGTGGGGGTGGTTTATAAGGTCGAAAAGATGAAAAACTGGAGGCAGAAGTGTTTTTTCAAAAAGATTCTCACCTTCTAGAGCGGATATCTCAGAAAATATGACAGATATGGAAAAAATGTATGGGGCGAAACTTTTTGGCAATTTTGTAAGCTACAATTTTGCACAGAATACAAATGTTCATAAGATGCATTGTTTCCGAGATATATTCAAAAATAATGGCACTTTCAAACCACCCCCACCCCTCAAGCACAGGGGGTGAGGACTTTTGATATGTTAATCCTCTTACTATCCTCAAAAGAGCTGTGGAGTTGTGAATTGTGCTCCAAACTTTTCCCTCTATAATCTTTCGTTGACTGGACTATAAGATTATCATGTAATAACCGAAACCGGTCTTTCTAAGTATCAATAAATCTGTGGTTTTTGACTAAATCTTCACTATTTTCCAACGCTACTCAAAGTATACTATACTCAAAGTTTTAGTAAGTTACAGTACAACTGGAAATAGTACACTGAACTACCCAATACTGATAGTATATAATAATAATATACTGGATAGTATACTATTTATCAACGCTACCCTCATCCTATCAAAGCTTCAAACATCCCCCAGTTGCCAAGCAGACGTTTTCACGAAGGGTGGTATCACAGGCTGGGTACTTGACGGAAGTACTCCATGTTTTTGAAACGCACATACAAGTCCTGTGGGAAAAGGTGGCAGCAAGCTAGAGCTCATGCATTACTTAGTAGCACCGTGACGTCACTACTTTATTTGCATTCTCACCCTCGCTATATAAGCATGTCATTCACGCGTATTATGCTATCTATATCTCTGTATAAGAATGAATATCCATATAATATATGGTCAAAACAGTATAGTTATACATAAGCATTAATTGTCCATGAATATTAGGCTATATAATACGGTAGAGAAAAGATAGTTGACCGAGCGAAGTGAGGTCTAAGATTCAAGTCGACGGTTTGGCATTTCTCTAAATGTTTAAAGGTTCATATATGTTTATATGTTGCGCATTTACGGCGAAACGCGGTAATAGATTTTCATGAAATTTGACAGGTATGTTCCTTTTTTAATTGCGCGTCGACGTATATACAAGGTTTCGGAAATTTTGCATTTCAAGCAAAATATAGAAGGAAAAAGGAGCCTCCTTCATACACCAATATTAGAGTAAAAATCAAACTATAGAATTATTCATCATAAATCAGCTGACAAGTGATTACACAGATGTGTGGAGGAGCCAGTCTATTGCTGTATTTCCATAAGGTCCATAGTTTCAATCAGGTACTTGTGGATGAGAATTCTGCGTGAGGTCTACTGTTCACAGAACTACTAGTTAGGATAGCCATATTTCAGAGTATCTCTAACAAGTTGATTATTCACACCCTCACTATTATACACACGTGTATCATGGCATTCACGCATATTACGTCATCCATATAATATAGAGATGAAGATTCATATTATAGCTGGAGATGTATAGTTATAATCTATATATTATCCTCCCCTCAAATGATATTGGCAGACTAGTGTCATGTACATAAAGTAGCAGGCTCTTGCAACCTTTGTATGACCTGCTCTCTTCACTCTACTGTCTGTCATACTGTTACATTGTCTGTCATACTGCTACATTGTCTGTCATATTGGCCATTGACAATGAAAATGCATTTGAATTATGAAGTAGAGTGGGGGAGCTGATGTACAAAAAAAACATGCATGTATAGTGAGGGCTACGTTATAACATAGAGAAATGGTCGCCAAACTGATGAGCCTGTGAGCTAGAATAGCATTTTTAAATCTTTTAGTGAGCTACCAAAAAATATTAGACTGAAGAAAGTACGGTACTCAAAATGAAATTTTCACACTTCTATTGCCTATAAAGATACATTTCTAGTATTGTAATCTACTTATCTCATAGCAAAAAGTATAACAAAAGTTGAAATGTACATTTCAATGAGAGCAGTGGAACTGTTTTTGGTCATCAAGTATTTTCTTGATGTTTGGAGTATACGTTGTAGCCGCCATTCTGATGCAGTTGTCCAATTGTTTATCAGTCAGTCTGTTCCTATATCGATTTTTTTATGAATTTCATACTTGAAAAAGATGCTTCACACAAGTAAGTAGAGCTGAACATAGTTTTCAACCTCAATGCAACTTGAATAATATTTGGATATTTCTCTTTGGGGTCTTGTTGCCAAATATTTCCAGTTGTAGAAAGTGATCTGAGAGACAGATCATTTTGAAAATCCACAAATTCTATTTCAACTGAAGCCTGATCTCCACCAAAATGTTTTACAACACAAGCTGCAAAATCTTCTGTATAGATCTCTACAAAAGAGAGTTGATGAATTGGACCATATTTGATATGCTTTAAAATTGTATTATCTAGATGGTCTTCTAATTCATCTTATTCCCTTCTAGGTTGTATACGTTCAGTTGCTCAGAGTATTTCTTATGAAGTTTGTATGTTTTTAATTATGTTTAATTTTATTTTTTTTAAATCTTTGATCAAACTGTTGTCTTAAGTCTGAAAAAATTGTAACATATTCTTGGTGATTGCTGCGGTGCTGTGGAGGATTTTTCCCGTCATTGATTTTCTTCAGACTGGGAAAGTGTATATATTCAAATTGGACGACATTTTTTTGCACGAGCGTTTCTGTGAGCTACCCAAAAACTATCCCACGAGCTACCGGTAGCTCGCCATCGACTGTTTGGCGACTACTGAGTAATAGAGAAAAAATAGCATAAGTAGATATCCCATGGTATAGGGCGTTTATGTCGCAACTTTTACTATTATCTCAAGCTGATAGTCCACGTAGTTCTTTTCTGTGAAGCTCTATGACGCTGGTAGTCTCTCATATTGTGCCGTTCATACACTCTTACCCGGTCAAAACAGTAAAAGTCGACAATAATCGACAGTAATCGGCTTGTGATAACAGTAAAAGTTGCGACATAAACGCCCTATACCATGGGATATCCACTTACGCTATTGTTTCTCTATGGTTATAATCACAGAGGAGGAAGATAGGAGAACAGCGTAGCCGATTCTCTGACTTGTCGCTGCCATCTGAGGAATATTGCTGATTCTTTGATGTAATAAATTAAATTATATGATATTTCAAATTCTTGTTTAAAATGATCAATTCTGTTTCATTCTTCGACGAAATATATCTTTCAATGAATTTTTATAACTGAGATTAAATATTTTGTTAATTAATCACATGAGGTTGAGTGGTAGAGAGGACTTAAAAGTCCTAACTCCGCCTAATAAAGAATTTTTTCATTTTCATTTTTCATTTTCACATTTCTACATGGAACGTTGCTGAGATGGAGAAGGAAAACATCATCTGCTTCGTCGAATGATAGACAAGGATAGCAATACTAATGTTAATCAAATACTGCCATTATAACGTGGACCTCACTCTAGCTGCTGAGCACTATTCTGGAATAATAGTGAGGTCCACGTTATAATGGCAGTGTTTGTTTAGTAATGGTATTGCTATCCTTGTCTATCATTCAAAAAAGAAGATAACGATATCTCTTCCTCGCTTTGCTCTGTTTCCAGATCGTCTTTCAACAATGTAGAATTAATGATTAACTGAACAAAATATTTCATCTTAATATTATGAAAACTCTTTATGAAATTATTGAAGAATATAATTTCTCGATTAATAAAATCTAATTGATTATTTTAAATGAGAATGAACAGTTAATATTACATTAATAAACCTGTATCAGCTATCGTCTATAGAAGGCATTGACAAGACAACGTTTTTCTCCTATCTTTCTCCACTGCTATTATAACGTGGACCGCACTATAGAACAATATTATGTTTTTTACTTTCCTTGCCCTATTAAGCCAAAGGTAAGGAAAGTATTGCTTTCCTAAAAAAATTAAGGTACCCCAATTTCTAAATTTCTATACGTTTCAAGGTCCCCTGAGTCCAAAAAATTGGTTTTTGGGTATTGGTCTGTATGTGTGTGTGTGTGTGTGTGTGTGTGTGTGTGTGGTGTGTGTGTGTGTGTGTGTGTGGTGTGTGTGTGTGGTGTGTGTGGTGTGTGTGTGTGTGTGTGTGTGTGTGTGTGTGGGTGTGTATGAGTGTATGTGCGTCTGTGTACACGATATCTCATCTCTGAGAAAATGTTTTCAAAAACAGGGTTTTTTGCGATTTTTAAAATACGGCTCCTACGATTTTGATTAAATTTATACCTGAAATAGTCATTGATAAGCTCCATCAACTGCCACAAGTCCCATATCTGTAAAAATTTCAAGAGCTCCACCCCATCTATGCAAAGTTTGATTTTTGATTCTCAATTATCAGGCTTCAGATGCAATTAAAACGAGAAAATTCGAGTGGAAAAGATTGAGGATGAAAATCTCTACAATTATTGTCATGTAACATTTTCACCTAAAATTGAAAATAAGCTCGAGATTCAAGAAAATGTGATTATCCAATTGCAAACTTGGCAACTGTTGATTCTATTAAATGATTCACTATGAAGAGATAGCAGACCTCGTATGTCTCCAGCGTTATTGTCCTGTCACCAGCTGGCTCAGATATTTGTTTATAAGTGGACTTGAGATGCGCGTGAACACTAGCGTCAGGTGATCAATTCTCATAACGGCAAGGAAAGTTGTGTGAGTACGCCACACCAGATTTTTAGAATTGGTTGAATCAATGGTTAATATTAGAATTGCATGGAAAGCATTGTAGTCAAGTCACTATATTCATTGGTGCTTGCAATTTATATTGTAGTTCTTATTTTCTTATTTTGTTTAGATACATAACAGAGGTCCAGAAACAATTTTCCCATGCAGAAATTCCCTTGTGCTAGATATAGGATGGCCTAAAAATATAGTATTTTTGGTTCATTTTCCAGTTTTCAGCCATTTCCGCCAAATTCTGTAATCGGACAGAAAAATTCTCTCGCCCTTTTTTAAGTTTATGAAATACTGAATGAGGTGAGATCATTCGGAACTTTCTTTTTCAATGAGTACTGACTTGAAATTTCTCAAACATGATTTTGAACCGTCTTGACGAGCAGAGTAGAATGAGCTGTGGTAGGATGAGATATGATCATTGTGACAAAAGTTAAGAGAGATTGAGATTTTTATCCTTGAGGTGTTCTTATGTGCGCCCCTTCACTAGGAAATACTGAAATGAAGTGCATCTATTCATGATTCTCATAGAACATAATCTCATGAACTTATATTCATCGTGCGAGATCTCAATGTGGTTGGTGATGATGGTTAAAGCTGAAAATTAGATGTTTTTCAAAATATTAGAAGCATTGTTGTCAGGTGTACCTAACAATCTATATGAGATAAAGCCCTCTATCTTGTTTAGAGGAATTTTGAATTATAAATTATAATTGTAACAATCGGAAGTTATTGTTGATCAAAAACTAAAATTCATCAACATTGATTTATTCTTAAAATTGTACTTATTTTTGAAAAATTATAACCAAGTATTCATTGAAGATGGAGAGTTCGGAATGATCTAATTTTATTCAGAATTGAGTAATCTAAAAAAATGGAGGAGCGAATTTTTCTGTACGATTACTGGATTTGGCGGAAATGGCTGAAAACTGGAAAATGAACCGAAAATACGATGTTTTTGGGCCATTCTGTATCTAGCATAAGGAAATTTTGCATGAAGAAATTGGTTGTGGACTTCTCTTATGTATCCAAAAAATATAATTAAAAAATCAGAACAACAATATAGATTGCAAGCACACCCCTTTTTCATGTCTATATTGACTGATGTATTGGTGTGATTCATATAAGGAATTCTGTCGGTTTACACTGAATCATCTAACTACCACAGAACACAGTTGTGATATTTAGCCTTCCGCACAATTGTAGCAAAACACCAAGCACCAAGCGTGAAGAAGGGAGACAGTAGATTGGCCACCCCTCAACCCCTCTCACTCCCACAGCATCCCTTCGCCACAGAGACCAATTACTTGACAACAGAAAGATAACGTCACTCCTTTTGTTTGGGTCTCGTCTTAACTGGGGTGTGAAATTCTTTCCTCCCTTACTACTATAAGGTACTACTATTACTTCATCTTCTCTTTACATTTCTCTTCATCATCACCAGCTACCTCTATTTTTATTTCTTTTTTTCTTCTATCTTCTTCTCCTCCTCCTTCTTCTTCTTCTTCTTTTTCTTCTTCTCCTCCTCCTCTTCCTCCTCCTTTCTTCGTCTTCTTCTTATTCTTCATCTTCTTCTCCTTCACACTATATTTTCTCTATAAACTTCAATTTAAGTATTTTGTAGAGTTTCAATTGTGATATTTGATCAGATTCTTGTCTCTCATCAAACTTGAGAATTTACTCGTACATTTGGATCTTATTGACCGAGCGAAGTGAGGTCTAAGATTCAAGTCGACGGTTTGGCATTTCTCTTAACGATTAAATGTTTATATGTTGATATTTTGCGCATTTACGGCGAAACGTGGTAATAGATTTTTATGAAATTCGACACGTACGTCCCTTTTCAAATGCGCGTCGTCGTATTTTTTTAAAAATTTGCATTTCAGGCTACTGTAAAAGGAAAAAGGAGCCCCCATCATAAGCCAATATTAGAGTAAAAATCAGACTATGGAATTATTCATCATAAATCAGCTGTTTAGTGGACTATAATACTACCCGTTCAAAAACATCGTACTTCTTGAAAATGTATCTTTCCATCAACGTTAGTAGACAGTTGTCTACTAACTTTGTCTTTCCATAAGCTGAGGCCATGATTCCAGTTTGGAGTTTGGAGTTATTGATAGAAAACATTTTTTCTACATTTTTTTTTAAATCTGATGACTAAAATTGCAACAAATTGATAATATTGAAAAGAAATTGATTGTTAAAATCATGAAAAGTGAGAAATGAAGTTTGTAGGAAAGCAGCATTATGGTAGTTTATTTTGTTAATTTCAACACACCGATTTTCCGCCAACACAACACAGAATGTTCTCTGATTGGTTGATTGGATTGGCGTATCGACGGCAGCCAGACCTGATAACAGCGCTCACACTCACATTCCGGGGCGACACGTCACGGTACGATAGGACAGGAAGCTCTATGTTTATTTAGGATTTTTTCTAGACATTTTAAGTTATGTGTGTGTGTGTGTGTGTGTGTGTGTGTGTGTGTGTGTGTGTGTGTGTGTGTGTGTGTATGAGTGTATGTGCGTCTGTGTACACGATATCTCATCTCCCAATTAACGGAATGACTTGAATTTGGAACGTAAGGTCCGTACAATATAAGGATCCGACACGAACAGTTTCGATCAAATGCGATTCAAGATGGCTGCTAAAATGGCGAAAATGTTGTCGAAAACAGGGTTTTTCGCGATTTTCTTGAAAACGGCTCCAACGATTTTGATTAAAGTTTATACCTGAAATAGTCATCGATAAGCTCTATCAACTGCCACAATTCCCATATCTGTAAAAATTTCAGGAGCTCCGCCCCATCTATGCAAAGTTTGATTTTAGATTCTCAATTATCAGGCTTCAGATACAATTTGAAGGAAAAATTCCGAGTGGAAAAGATTGAGCAAGAGGATCTCTACAATTAATGTGCAGTAAAATTTTCACCCAGAATTAAAAATAAGCTCGAAATTCGAGAAAATGTGATTATCCAATAATAATTGCAAACTGTTGGCAACTGTTGATTCTATAAAATTCTCCACTATGAAGAGATAGCAGACCTCGTGTGTCTCCAGCGTTATTGCCCTGTCACCAGTTGGCTCAAATCTTTGAATAGTAGACTTGAGATGCGCGGGAACACTAGCGTCACGTGATCAATTTTCATAACGGCAAGGAAAGTTGTGTGAGTGCGCCACACCAGATTTTTTTATTTCACTGTATCTATTCTATTTCATGAACATCTGCTCTTGTTTACTAAGCATATCACTCTATTTCTTTGTAGATTTTCATTTTCTCTCCTCTGTTGGTTCATATACTCATCAAAATGTCTGTCTACGTCCTTTGCATTTATTTCCTCAATCCCTAAAATTTTCTTGATCAGCTCTTCCATCTTCCACTTTCCTCACCCTTATTTCTATTCAGTAACTATTCATGTAATATTTTTCCGTAGTTCTCCCTGCTCTATGCTCAATTCTTCTTCACCAATATCCATACTCCTGTTTACTTCCTAGTATATACCCACAATGCTAACCCACTAGTTTCTATCCTCTTCCCTCTACCTCTCTTTTTAACTTACATTCTCTTCTCTCATTTCAATATTATGAGTTTTTTCTTTGTTGAATAAATAAATAAATGAACGGCATTCTCCACCCTCACCTCTACTGATATTTCACAATTTTCCTACACATAATTCTTACATCTCCATAATTTCTTCACAATTCATTTTTCTCCTCGTCTTTTTCATCTTCATCCTATAACACCTTTCTAACGTTTCCCTACTATCGTTTTATTCTCCTTTCTCTTCAAACCCCCCCCCCTCTCTCTCTCTCTCTCTCTCTCTCTCTCTCTCTCTCTCTCTCTCTCTCACTCTCTCTCTCTCACTCTCACTATCACTCTCTCACTCACTCTCTCTCTATCACACTCTCTCACTCTCTCTCTCTCTCACTCACTCTACCTCAATTTGTCTCTCTTCCTTCCCTCTTGCTGCCAATTTCCTCCCTTCCCACAATTCTTTCTTTATCTTTCCCCTCTCCTCATTGCACTATTTCACTCTGTTTTAAACCCTCACTCTCCTATTCTACCTCCTTCTCGTTCTCAACATTCTTTCTCTCTTTCCTAACTGCTTCTCTCATTTCTCACATCAATTCCGTTTGTAGTCCTGGTAAAGGACCAATCCACTCCCTCACCAAACTCAGTACAGTTCACAGAATCATTGCCCTAAAAGTTCCTGAGCCCGGCAGTACCTAATAACACCAGTACCTTCCTCTCTCTTTAGTACCTTCCTTCCTTCCTTCCTCCAGTCTCATTCCTATTCCCTCTTCCTCCTCCCGCTCCTCCTCCTCCTTCTCCTCCTCCTCCTCCTCCTCCTCGTCTTACTATTCCTTTTTCTCCACCTGCTTCTCTTCCTCCCACTCCTCCTCCTCCTACTCCTTATTCTTCACTCCCTGCTCCTTCCTTATCTTCCTCTTCCTCCTTCTCCTCCTCCTTGTTTTTCTCTTCCTCTCCTCTTTCTCATCCTACTCCTGCACGTCTTTATCATCTTATTTGTTCTAGAAATCCTTCCATTTTCGGCTTCTCCTTCACTTCATCTTCTCTTCCCCTTCCATCTTCTTATTCACCTCTTCTTCTCCTCCTTTTCCTCCTCCAAAAATCCTCCTCCTCTTCCTCCTTGTCTTCAAGTTTTTTCCTTTCCACTTCCACTTCCTCTTCCTCCTCCTCCTTCTCAACTCATCCATCCCCTCTTCCGCCCCCTCCTCCACCTCCCCCTTCCCATCCTCCTTCTCGTCTTCCATCACACCATCTATTTCTTCCTTCTCACGCTTCTCAAAAACCTTCCTCCAACACAGGTAACTACTGCTGTTTCCTTTTTATTTTCTTTATTACTTGAAGTCATTTGAGATCTTCTTTTTCCTTCACGAAATTCTTCCATTTCCCGTCCTTCTCCTTCACATCTACCTCAGCCTCCTCCTCCACATCTATTTGAACCTCCTTCCTCTCTTCTCCTTTCTTTCTCTGAATCCTCCTCCACCTCGCCCTCATCGCGTTCACATTTTTCCTTTTCGAAATCCTCCCCACTTCATCTTCTTCCTTCTCCTTTTTTTCTTCTCCTTTTCCTCCTCATCATCTTTATCCTTCCCGAAATCTTTCCTCTTCCTGTTCTCTCCCTCCTTTTGGTAGAGAGTTGTGGGGAGGATATTTTTAATATATTTTTTCCGGAGAATGGACATTGATATGTTCAAAGCTCCGCCAATTTATGTAGATGCATAACAATATAATTATCTATAGTTATTATATTACAAATTGCTTTTTCATATCATATACAGTTGAATAATTATTTTCTTAGTCTTTAGACTATTATGTAAAATTCATCTATAATTAATTTTGCTGTATTGTAAGCTATTGTATATGAGTGCGAAAGCCAGTATTATATTGTAATCTACATAAATAAAGTACTCAATCAATCAATCACTCAATCCTCCTCCTCTTTCTCCTTCTCCATCTTCACCCACTCCTCCTTCTCCTCCTCATAGTCCTCCAAGTCTTTCTTTCAGTCTTCTTTCTTCTTCCGCTCATCCTCCTTCTTCCTCCTCATCATCCTCCTCCTCCTCCTCTTCCCCCACTACTATTCTTCATCATCTTCTTTCTCATACTCTTCCTCTTTCTCCTCACTCCTTCCTTGAAATCCTTCTCCCATCACAGGTAACTGCTGCTGTTTCCTTTTCCTGTTCTTTATTACTTCAAGTCATTTCAGGTCATCCCTCTATCCACCACTACCCGACCACATTAAGACCATCTCAGCACAGAACATCCAATGCTCTCCAAATAAAAGAGAGACCAATTCACCAAAAACACCAATTCTTGGCTATAGTTGCGGTGTTCTACACGATGATTATTTCCTCAAACTATTAAAGATATATGTGTGTACGTACCTGCTTGAGCTTCCAGAATATTACTATCTTGTTTGGAAGTGAAATACATTCGAATATTTATTTGTACATTGATAGATAGAATATAATTGTCAACTATGAATGATTGGGGAAAGAACAACTGGCTTGAAGCCCAAAACTGTTTCTTTTCCAAATTTGAATGGAAATTGTCCAAAAATAGGTTATGTTTACCACTTAATAAGTTTTACCCAATTCGAGTCCGAAATATAATATATAAACTGAGAATTTGGAATTCAGATAAGATGAAAACTAAATTTAATGAAAATATTTCACAAATTCATCACTTTCATTAATACAATTTGTGATTAACTGATGTAAGAACAAATGGACTAATGGAAAAATAGACTAATTCCTGAACAATGAGCCACACATATGCGAACCTGATATATCTTCTTCATCTTTCTCTTCTAGTTTTAGAATAACACTGAGTGAAAATCATATAATTATAGTGCAGTGAATGTAATAATTTCATCAATCTAGAGTGATTGATTGGCGCCGGGCAGATTTATAAATAGTGTGAGAGAATTAGAACCCCACTCTATCAAAAGAAGTGATAACGATCTAGTGGTAACGATTCTCTATCAGCTGAAGTGTGATCACTAAAAACAGTCTGGACTTTCTGCATTATTCCTAGCTTAGAGGAGATCTGCTACATTCAGTCCTTCGAATAGGAAAATAAGATGAAAAATCTGGTGTGGTACACTCACACAACTTTCCTTGCTCATATTGAAACTACGATCAGACTTTTGTGTATGTGTATTTATCCTTTTACTTTTTCCTTTGTGTATATTGTGAAATTCGATGATTTTTTTTTAGTCGTCATTTTTTTAAAGTCGTCAAAACATCTCTACAGATGAATATCTCGTCTATGTTTCTTTTTATGAACTGCTCTACCTACCTACCTCATGCACGAGAAGAGGCTACAAAGTCCATTTCTCAAGGATGAGGTGGACCCCCCATTAGTTTCCCACAATAGGAGACTCATGCCAGTTAATAGAGCTGATAAAAACTATACAGGGTATGAATTTGAAAAAAATCGGTCAAGTTATTTTGAGAAAATTGTGAAAAACATGGTTTTTTAGTAATTATCCGCCATTTTTCTCATATATTACGGAGCTCCTGCAATTTTCTCAGAAATGAGACTCATGTCAGTTGATAGGACTTATAAATAGCTATACATGGTATGAATTTAAAGGAAATCGTTGAAGCCGTTTTCGAGAAAACCGTGAATAACATGGTTTTTAGTGATTATCCGCCATTTTTTCACAAGAATATTACGGAGCTCCTGCAATTTTCCCAGAAATGAGACTCATGTCAGTTGATAGGGCTTAAATAGCTATCATGGTATAAATTTGAAGAAATCGTTAAAGCCGTTTCGAGAAAACCGTGAAAAACATGGTTTTTTAGTAATTATCCGCCATTTTTTCCGCCATTTTGAATCCAATTTCATTGAATTACTTATTGTCAGATCCTTATAGTATAAGGACCTTAAGTCAATCGGTTAATTAGGAATGGAGTTATCGTGTTCACAGACATACACACATACACCCACACACATACACACACACACATACACACACACACACACACATACACAACACACAGACCAATACCCAAAATCATGTTTTTGGACTCAGGGGACCTTGAAACGTATAGAAAACTTGAAATTAGGGTACCTTACTTTTTTTGGAAAGCAATACTTTCCTTACCTATGGTAGTAGGGCAAGGAAAGTAAAATATCACTCAATGTAGAATGTATGAAAACAGCAACTGAATAAAATCAAATCAAATCAATTTATTCTCTTCAACACTTTACAAAATTTATGTATATGCACAGCACAACAGTAAATACAGTACTACTACAACATAACATAAATTCATAAGATAGCATAATAAGACTATAGTAACAATAGTAACAATTTGTTGTTCTGTACAAAATACAGAATATGACAGCAATGAGAATACCCTTACATAGGCTATGGCCTGTGAGTAAGGGTGAATCTGGATTAATGATTAAGATGAAACTGTATGAGAACTAACAGGTAAGAATAGTAAAGAAATAAAGAGATTTGAAATTTAGTTTATCTCATTGAAAAATAGAATTTACCGGAGCTTGAGAACGTCCACTAGTTAGTAGCCTACTTGCTTCATCTAGAATAAGTTGGGTATAAAACTCTATAACCTATAAACTGAGCTAATGATATTTTCGGTTCCATCCCTACCTATTTCGTTTAGCCAAAGATTCACAAGTTTTTTGTACACTACCAAAGATGCTGCATCAAATTCTCTGAGTTGTTGGGAATATTCCTGAAAAGCATATGAACTATGTGATAAATGTTTGTGGATGAATATGTTTTGTTAATTCTAGGTGTTATTTCCTGAAATTGTAGCTGTTCGGGTGGGATATGTGTGGGTATTTCCAATGAAAATATCAGTATGGTGCTTATACATATAAATTAGTGCATTTTTCACAAATTTGCCTGATATCCAAAACATTGAGGTCTATATACAGGTCATGTGAGTTGGATCTACTGTCTTCTTCAATGCTACTCTCAAAACAGCTTTCTGTGCTACTTTCAAAGGTTCCAAATTAGTTTTATAGCATCCACCCCATGAGATTATACCACCCTGTATTAGTGACTGAACGTATGCAAAATATATGTTCCTGAGCTCCTTCTGATTTAATATGTTATTGAGCTTGTAGAACAAGAATATAGCCTTACGAACTCTGTTTCGTAACTTCTGTTCGTATGAATAAAAGAGTATGATGTGAGAAATGTATAAAAAGTAATGAGAATACTTTGAGACAAATCGGATTCTTCAATTTATTATCATAATTATACTTATGAGGTTCTGAGTTGAAGTCAACTTGACTTTGGGCAGATTTGGCTTCAAGTTTTTGAAATTGTCCATTCCATTCAAACGTTAATAGATACTTGAATTCAAGTGGACTTGAATAATGTACACGCGCCCCTCAGATTAGAAAATAGGAAGGTGATAGAGTGATGAATTGTGAGGAATGGAGAAATAAAAAAAGAACTTCAATTCAAGTTTTCACAACCGTTCATTCAACTCAAACGTTTATAAGAACTTGAATTAGAGTAAACTGACTAATGTGTGAGCCCCTTACAGTAGGAAAGAAAAAGGTGATAGATTGAAGAGTTGTGAGAAGTGGAGGAATAAAAAAGGATAGAACATCGAAAGTGCACTCCAACATCTCAAATATAAATGAGCGTTGACAAGAGTGAAGGTGTTGCTGAATAAGTAATGATGAACTTGCTAGAGTTGGGGAATCGATAAGCCAAAATATTCCTGCAGAGAACTGCAGAATTCAGCTATAAACCACCTGATCGAACCAGAATAATATTGTTTAGCCTTAAGATCAATGTTCCAGTTCGGAAAAAAAGGCTGAAACAGCCACTTCAAGATATGGACGCTATTTTCCAACTGATAATCATGAAAATGGTACCAAATTGTTCACAAAAATTTGAACATCTTGAGTCTCACCTCCAAATTTTGATATCACTTACCTAAACCTTTCCCATTTAATGTCAAACTTTGCCTAATTTTCTCAAAGTTCATTGACTTTTTACTTTCGCCATAGGTAAAGAAAGTATTGCTTTCCGAAAAAATTAAGGTACCCCAATTTCTAAATTTCTATACGTTGTTTCAAGGTCCCCTGAGTCCAAAAATTGCTTTTTGGGTATTGGTCTGTATGTGTGTGTGTGTGTGTGTGTGTGTGGTGTGTGTGTATGAGTGTATGTGCGTCTGTGTACACGATATCTCATCTCCCAATTAACGGAATGACTTGAAATTTGGAACATAAGGTCCTTACAATATAAGGATCCGACACGAACAATTCCGATCAAATGCGATTCAAGATGGCGGCTAAAATGACGAAAATTTCGTCAAAAACAGGGTTTTTCGCGATTTTCTCGAAAACGGCTCCAACGATTTTGATTAAAGTTATACCTGGAATAGTCATCGATAAGCTGTATCAACTGCCACAAGTCCCATATCTGTAAAAATTTCAGGAGCTCCGCCTCATCTATGCAAAGTTTGATTTCAGATTCTCAATTATCAGGCCTCAGATACAATTTAAACAAAAAAATTCGAGTGAAATATTCAAAAAATTTGTAGACTTGAGATGCGCTGGAACACTAGCGTCAGGTGATCAATTTTCATAACGGCAAGGAAAGTTGTGTGAGTGCGCCACACCAGATTTTTAAGTCATTTTATAGTTGGGAAATTGAAATTTTGAAGAAATACAGCTCTCTCTGGGAATACAGCTTTGGAGGACTTGAATTGAACAAAATAAGTGAGATGGAGAAGAAGAGTATGCGAAGATGAGAACCGCAAAAGGTAAGAGAATGTATTAGATGTGAAGACAAAGTAAGAGTGAAATAAAGAGTTAAAATCACAGGTAGAAGCAAGAAGGAGAAAACAATAACTTTAAGAGTTAAAAAAAAAACGAAGAAGAGAAAATGGAGAAGGAAGAGAAAAAGAAAGGATAAGGAGAATGAAAAGAAAAAGAAAGATGAAGAAGAAGAAGAAGAAGCAGGAGAAGCAGGAAAGAAGCAGCAGAAGATAAGAAGAAGAAGAAGAAGAAGAAGAAGAAGAAGAAGAAGAAGAAGAAGAAGAAGAAGAAGAAGAAGAGTTTGTGTTGAAGATTGGCTGCCTCCTGTATGTTCGGTGGTTTACATGGTCTCGTTACAAGATCTTCCAGTTGATGGAACCGACAGGACGGGGTCTGTTAGACCCCTCTGCCTCTGCTACAGCTCCACTGACAGGGTGGTCCTCAGACCTCTCCATTCCCTCTTCATCCTCTCTCACTCTATTCCAGTAATGCACTAAAGCTCATTACTTGCCACCACCACCCTAATTTGTACCCCCATCTTTACACCGACCTCTCTCTCTTTCACATGTGGGTGAATCTATCTTGCCAAATTACTGAGAACATTTTGTGGACTGTGAGGTGTGTTACCATTATTTATACAGGGTGTCCCATGAAAGGTGTAACAGCTGAAGACCATAGAATCTACATGAAATTTGCAATAAAAGATGGGTAGTAACATTTTCTTTTATCGACCTTAGTTTTCAAGATATATAGATTTTTAGATATTTTTTGAAAACGTCAATAACTGGAAAACTATAAGTCAGAATCGAATTCTAAGGATATGGTTGGAAAGAGGAAGAAATTTACAATAAGGTTCATTCAATTTCTGACTTTGTATGACGTTTTTAAACTTTTTATGAGCGCTCAAATGTGAAAATGTTTTATTCGTCGAGTTCAAAGGAAACTTTCAAACAGTTTGATCGCTCATGAAAAGTTAAAAAAACGTCAAACAAAGTAAGAAATTGTATGAATCTTATTGGAAATTTCTTTTTCTTTCTAACATTTCCTCAGAATTGGATTTTGACTGAACGTTCTCTAGTTATTGACGTTTTTAAAAATATCAAAAAATCTATATAACTTGGAAACTAAGGTCGATGTAAGAAAATTTTACTGAACATTTTTGCTGAAAATTTCATGTTGAATCTATGGTCTTCGGCTGTTACACTTTTCGTGGGCTGTTACACCCTGTATATCAGTGATCAGTGATCATGTTCGGTATAGTGAAATAGTTATTTGTGCAACTAGTGCGCAAAGTGACAGTTTGCTGCACCGAAAGAAACGTTTACGCCCGAGCCGTAGGCGTGTTGAGGCGTGGAATGGTTTCTTGAGTGCTGCAGAGGAACTTGCGCACGTATTTCACATTAAGTCTTTCTACAGTTACCATTGAATATGAAAAAGTGGGTAATTATGGGTAAAATTGCCTGAAATGCATCAAATGTTTTTCTGTGTAATTTTATTATTGATAAAAACCTTAATCCTAAAATCCTAAAGTCCTCGTTGTCCTTGGTTATAATATATAATGAATAATAATTAGCGCGTTGTGCTTCGTTGCACCTCTGCTCACTATAGCAGCCCAGTCACTGTTACCAACTTCATTTTGATTTTGCTGCAATGTTGCTCCATATAACCTACTAAGTATTTTGCGTTGCCATGTTGCAAATCTGGAGTGCAGAAAAATTTTTCCCGCACTAGAGCGGAAAAGTGATTCTTTGCGTTCTGTAATCAGTGCAGCAATGGCCACTTTTCAACGTAACTGTAGGAAAATGTGATTTTCATAAGTTAAGATGGAACTATACATGCTTGTTCAGTCGGGATGAGTGTGAATAGTCCCATTGGAAATCTTAGGAATAATAATTTTACTGTACCGGAGCTTGACACAGATAAAGATCTGTGTGAAACTCTATTACAGGATGACTGTTAAGACACGGGATGTGAAAACTGTACTTGGATGGGTGACCAACAAATTATATCTTCGGTGTTACTCTTGCAGAAGTATGAAAATACTATGATATAATAAACCATATTATATTATAATTCTGTCTTCCGTAGAATGAAATACTGTACAGTGTTAATATATTGAACTTCTAATACTCCCATTGTTACATAAATGAATACTGTGCGCCTGTTTCTTTGAGCCCTTTGAAAGTGGGATATTCAATTTTCCCAATCTTCATCCATATAACCATAGAGGAAAGATAGCATAAGAAATATCCCATGGTATAATGGCGCTTATATTGCAAATTTCACTGTTAATCAATCCAATAGTCCTGGTAGTTTATTTATCTATTTAATAATTCAGAATTAGTGGTAAGTTCTTTTTCGTGAAGCTGTGACGCTGGTAGTCTTCCATACGTGCTCTTCTTCCACTCTCACGCTAACAAACCAGTAATAATAGACAGTAGTCGACAGTAATCGGCTTGAGTTAACAAGAAATCTGCTTGAAATTTGAAACATAATCGAACTATACCATGGGATATCTTCTTATACTATCTTTTCACTATTGTATCACCATAAATGATACAGTATCATCACAATATGATTCAGTATCATCTCAACTTGATACACAACGCCATAATCCCATAA
>NW_024091423.1:0-20367 GCF_014356525.2 Nilaparvata lugens
AACATTTCTTGGTAGAGAGGAATTATTCCTTGCATTAAATAGATGTAGAAAATTAGTAGAAATGGTCAAATGTCGTGTGATAAAATTTGTTACGTAGAGGATTTTGTTATTTTCAAGTTATTGGGGTTGAGACACAGCGGCGAAGGTAGCTGAGAGGGTTCAAAATAATGCATACAAATAAATACGTCAAAACATAATACACCGACTGAGTAAGATCGAAGCTCTGATTCAAGCTCGAATATTCTTTCAATTTTTTTCAAGTGAATACAAAGAGGAGCAGCAACGTTAGGGTGGAACATTGTGGAGCGGTGACTTTGAAATTTAGTGTTGCATTGATGCATGTAATTAGACCTCTAGTGGAGGGGTAAGTCTAGACCCATTCGAATTCATTACATTACATTACATGCATTACATTCAACACTCTTGAAACTACTTCACAGCTCACCATTGGAGAGAAGCGAGAACTGAAGCTCGAGTGTCGCTCTACCTTCGCCGCTCTCTATGTTTCCACCCTTAGTGTGTGATCACATTGAATGCGTAAGTGTGCAAGTGCAAGCTAGGTTATGCATGACCAAGTGTGCAGATGAGAAACAAAATCTGGAAAGAGCAATAGGAACACTCACACTGAGTGCTTGCAGTTGCTGGCTGCGTTCAGTGTAAGCAGCTGCATGCATGTCACAGCGTGTTTCAATGGCTCTTTCCAAATTTTGTTTTTCTACAACTGCGCGTAAAGAAAGAATTTACATACGGTACTCAATTCTCCTCGTAAAACAGCTTATTTCTGAGGAGAATCTACTTTTTCGCTCGCTAACCATCCGCGCATGCGCAGTAGATTTTCTTTACGCTCGCTAATCATTCGCGCATGCGCAGAAGAGTTTCTTTACGCTTGCTAATCAGCTGATGATAAGCAGCTTGCCAAAAGACAAACTACTCTCGGTCAGATCTTAAAAAGTCCTTGAAATTCTTTAATGACACATTGAGCTCTGTGGATTGGTCCCTATGTATGACTAATGATGGTGACGAGAAATTGTTTAATACTTTTCACTCATTGTTTTACAATTGTTTCTCCAGTTGCTTCCCCCTGAGAAAGTTTAAGGTTACAGAGAATGATTCGGTCGAAAACTGGTTAACCACTGGCATCAAGATTTCGTGTAGAAGAAAAAGAGAGTTACACATTGAGAGTAAGACTAACAGACATCCTGAATTTCTGTCCTATTTTGCCAAATATAAGAAAACTTTAAAGAAGACAATACTACTAGCTAAGCAAAAAACCCATGAAATGTTCATTGCACAGTCCAACAATATTAATAGAGACACTTGGACAATCGTCAGAAATGAACTGGGGCTATTAAATAGGGATGAGCAGAAGATAGAGTTGACTACAGCTGACAATAGGAGGTACTCTAATCCACAATGCATAGCTTCCTTGTTCAATGAGTATTTTGTTGAATGTGCATCTGAAATGTCCGGCTCTGCTAGAGCATGTGAGAGCAGAGAGTACCTCAAGCGAATAAATAGGCAGTATCCTCCTTTCAAGTTCAGAAGTGTCTCAATAAGTGTAGTTAGGAAAGCCATAAATAGCTTGAAAAATTGTGGCTCAACTGGGTGGGACGAGATTTCATCACGAGTGATAAAGAAGGTTAGTCCCATTATCTTGGAGCCTCTAACATTTATTATTAATAGGTGTTTCAAGGAAGGAATCTTTCCCCAAAAATTAAAGTATGCTCTGATCAAACTAATTCACAAGAAGGGAGATAGGAAGGATCTTAAAAATTATCGACCAATGCCCTCTTAACTGTATTCTCCAAGATATTTGAGAGGATTGTGTTTGAGCAGATGATGGTTCACTTAGATGAGAATAACATTTTTCATAACAAACAATTTGGATTCAGGAGGGGATTGTCAACTAAGTCTGCTATATTTGAAGTTGTATCAGATGTGTTGGATGCTCTGGATGGATCGCGGAAGGCTTTAGGGCTTTCTGCGATTTATCCAGGGCGTTTGATATGGTAGACCATGAGCTGTTGTTGAATAAGCTTGGATTCTATGGATTTGTTGGTAGTGCAGGGAAATTTTTCGTGTCCTATTTGGAAAATAGATATCAGTCAGTTAAATTGAGTAATGGGAATTCACTGATATTTTCAGCATGGGAAAGAGTAAAGCAAGGTGTGCCACAGGGCTCTGTGCTTGGACCGATTCTTTTCAATTTATTTATAAACGACCTGCCAAATAATGTAGATGGCAAGCTCATTTTATATGCTGACGATACAACGGTTCTGGTTACTGGTAAGGATGATAGCGAAGTTATGATTAGGGCTGAAACGGCTATGCATCAACTCAACAATTGGTTTGGTCATAATGCATTGAAGTTGAATATGACTAAATCAAACTATATCAGGTTTGCCGTGACGGGACATCATGCTGAACCTTCAAACCTGAATGCTTCAAATGGGAGGGAGTGCTTGTCTGTTGAAGTGACTAGTTTTCTTGGAGTGGAATTGCAAAAAAAAAAAATGAAATGGGATAAACACTTGGAAAAACTTATAAAACAGCTCTATCATGCACTTTTGCGCTGAGAACTGTGAGGACTGCATCCACTATAAAGACAGCTCAGAAGGTGTATCATGGATATTTTTTAGCCCTAATATGCTACAGCATCTTCTTTTGAGGGAATAGTAAAAAATAGTTTATATAAAGTATTTAAGATGCAAAAGAAAGCTGTTCGTGTTTTGGAGGGCTTGCGGCCATCCAATTCATGTAGGCCTATTTTTAAAAATACAGGTTTCTCAGGATCCCAGCATTGCACTTCCTTGAGACTGTAAATTTTGTCTTCAGAAATTCAGAGAGATTTGAAGGAAATGTAGTTTGCCATGGCTATAGCTCAAGAGCAAAGAGTTCAGCTGTATATCAGTACCCCGCTCACAGACTGACACTTTTGGAAAAAGGACCATATTATTCGGGACTGAAGCTCTTCAATTGTCTACCTGAAAGAATACGGTTATGTGGTAGTCATAGGCTTTTCTTGTCTTCAATTACTAATGTACTTGGGGAAGCGTGTCCCTATACAATGGAGGAATGTCGTGTTGCCTTCATACTTTGAGTTGATACAGATGCATACACTTTGCATAGAAAAAATGTTCATGACATGTTACATGCCACTTGAGCTCTGCTCAGATTTGTGGCTTCACGTAACAAATGACAATAATAATAATAATAATAACCTAAAAATTCGTTAATTGTTCCGATTCTGCAGCCATGATGGATATCAGTGTAGACGAATTATTATTAACTCCGCCAGATATAAGTGATTTAACAGGTTTGTGCAGTTGTAGAAATTTTGTGTGTAAAAATTTGTATGTGATTCGCGCGTAATGCTTCTTTATCGCTCTTGCAAAATTATCACGATAATTGTTTTGCGCGAGCGATAAAGTCGCGCATTACGCTCTTAATACATAAATAGCTATTTTCGTCTCATGTATGATTCGAAGTGCACTTGCACATAATACGCATTCAATGTGATCATACCCTTATTGTAGAACATGGTGGAGCGGTGAAAATAGTTTCAATATTAAGTATTTCATCTAATATATGCAATTCGATTTTGGTGCACTCTAATGTAGGGGTATGTATCAGCCCATTAAATACATGCATTACATTCAACACTCTCAATCTTGAAACTACTACGCCGCTTGTTTTCACCCTTGGAGAGAAGCGGAATATGGAGCTTGAGCATAGCTCTACCTTCGTCGCTCCACTATTTTTCAACTGTATAATCAATATAAGAGAAATATAATAACTTCCACTCGTCACTCTCAGTAGAAAAAGAATAAATTCAATCAAATTGCAGTGTTACCTTTGTGTGATGGTAGTTTCCTCCCAGGGCGTCGCTTTGCCAGATGTAAAGAGGAGAGCGCCGGCATGTGCAATCATGGCACCATTGTCGATGCAGTCTTTCATTGCAGGCCACCCCTCCCACCAGCAGCACCTCCTGCGAGCCGCAATGGGCCATCGCTCGTTCTGCAAACACCAAAACACACATTATTCGAGCTAGAAATGACTCTATTTCTATGTGAAAAAGTACAACACAAGTGAAAAATATGAGGAGTCTGTTATAATGGAAATTTATAGTCTATTCATCGAAAGGAGAGCCAACATCACTTTGAAGTTGGCGCTTGTGTAGGCTATTTATAGGAGTGATGACTCCAGAAATATAATAGTTCATTTTGAAAGGACTCTTACTTGATGATAACATTATAAGCAAAACTTGTCGTGTTTAATAAAAAATACCGGGTGCGGCAGCGAAACTTCCTTTTTTAAAATTAACACCATTCAGTCAGCTGATGTTGTACTACAGCAAATTTGGTCTCGTTAGAGAGGTCAAATCATAAAGTTTCCTTCCCGACATGTTCAGTCTCCATCATGCATTGGAACAATGAGAAGTGTGCATTTGCCGTAGGGACTTGTTTTTCGAGTGGATGTTCTGTGATCACAACCCAGCGCGCATTTCGAAATCGCTTTAATTCAGCCCCTTTGGCTACTATCCCGGACCGGAAATCAATTGTTAAGTGGGTCACTACGTTCAGACACTGCAAGTGCGACAAGTCAAGGAACTGGAGTCCCTCGGCCCATTAGTTCACCTGAGAACATTGAGTCAGTGAGAGTTGCAATGTTGCGACCACCACTTATATAGGTAAAAAACACATAATAAAATGTTTAAACAGGAAAACCAGTCATATAGATCACTCAGACTAGTACTCCTGCTTTTGCCTACTTAATCACATACAGGACATAGTTAGGCAGTCCAATTATTATAAAACTTATCTAATGAATAAAATGGTCTCTCAACCAGCCAATCTCTGAGTTTAATTTTGAAATTCCTGATGTCCAAATCTTTTAGGTTGGCCGGTAGAGAATTATAAATGTTTGGCCGCTATACTGTGGCGACTTTTCAAAGAGATTGATTGATTGATTGATTGAGTACTTTATTCATGTAGATTACAACAATATATACTGGCTTATATTGCCAGAGAGTGGTTATGTCAGCTACAGAAGAAAACATGTTGGAGTGGCGGGTATTATAATTATGTGAATCTCCATGGCGGCTGAAAGTGTTAGTATTTTTCTCAACATAGGAACATATCTCTAGGATGTAAAGAGAGGTCAAGGTGAGGAGTTTTCCTCTCCTAAAAAGCTCACGACAGCTATATGTTAGGGGCTTGTTAAAGATCACCCTGACCGCTCTCTTTTGGACCTTGAATACCTTTTCAGCTGTAGATGAGTTTCCCCAAACAATGATACTATATTTTAGGAATGGGTAAGAATATCCATAATAAACACTTAGCAATGACTTGAAACTTATTGCTCCTCTAAGTACCCGTAGCGAAAAACAGGCAGAACTCAGATTTTTACACAATCTATTAGAGTGTTCCACCCATTTCAGGTTCCTATCAAGTAGCACACTAATCAGGACTAATCAGTCTGAAGAGACTGCCAAGCATATCACACTGGATTGCAACAAGCAACCGGGTGATGAATGGGATGTTAGTATAGGGAAAAACTCCTGGTTCTTGTAAGGAACACAAGTATTGGTTTGCCTAACTAACTTACTACTTGGGAACACAATAAGCTTCGGTTGACGTGTGGGGTTCTTTGAACCTTTGGATCCTTGAATCCGTCCCTTCAAAACAATAAACAATAGGTGGAGGGTATGCTGGCAAAGAAATCGTTATGATGATCTTCATTTCCATCCATACAAAATGGCAATTGTGCAGGAACTTTCTGTAGGTGACTTCCATTGAAGGAACACTTTCCAGGACGCCTCATCTCAATTAGGAGTGATTTGGAGTGGCAAACACGATCTCCCGATTTGAACCCTTGTGATTTTTTCTATGGTCCTAGAGATGGGGGAACCATCCAAGGACCCTACAAGATTCAAAGACCAATATCAGGGAAGAAATTGCTAACATAACGCCTGAAATGCTGGCAGGAGTCACTCATGACAAACGCCAGAAATCGGTTTAATTAGGTGTGGAGAATGGAGGACGTCACCTACCTGATTTGATATTCAAAACTAATTGAAACAAAACTTTATGTATATGTGTCTACATTACAAGAAATAAACACAAACTTTCTGATACATGCTAAGAGTTTTATTCACTTTTAAAAGAAGTTTCGCTGCCGCATTCTGTATAATACGGGTATAGTGATTCTCTATTTTTAGACATTCATAGTGAGGTTCACGTTATAATGGCAGTGAAAAAAGATAGGAGAACAGCGTTGACGATTTTCTGCTTTGTCACTCACTGCCTTCTCTGAAAGATTGCTGATTCCGGTACATCTTATGTAATATAAACTGTTCTGTCTTGTTAAAAATTATCAATTATATTATATTCGTCAAGAAAAAATATTTTTCAATGATCTAATAATACATTTTATAATTGAGATTAAATTATACTGTTAATTAATTATAATACTACATTGTTGAAAATCTATCTGGCAACGTTGCGGAGCTAGATAAGGATAGCGTCATCTGCTGTGTCGAATGATAGACAAGGATATCAACTCCAATGTTAATCAAATACTGTCATTATAACATGGACCTCACTATAATAATTGAAGTGATGAATCATATTCGCATATTGCATAAATGAAAATATAGGAGCATGTTTGTTTACATAGTCTGTCGGCTGCCAGAACCGAATCGTTGATGAATTATTAAAAAGGAGTGGAAATAATCCATGAATTTGTTTGATAAGAGTAGGGTATTCTGAGAGATTTGAGAGAAAGTGATGAATAAATATGAAAGAGTGGGATCAATATAGATTTTTTTCTAAAATTAGGTCCTATATTCACAGAAAAGATACATAATTGGCAAAGCGTCCTTCAATTGCACGTGTTAGTAAACAATCTGAACGCCAATAACTCTCCTGCTCTCAGATGAAATTATTCTGGCAAAGAATTATTTTGCAATTAAAACTTCGAATATAACATAGTTTACAAATCCTACCTGTAGTTTCAACCAGCATAGCGAAGACAGTCTCCTGGAGTGAGAAGCAGAGATCCTCGGGAGTGTACTTGCCCGAGCTTATGAGTTTATCAGCATTGTCTTCAATGAACGATAGAAGACCTGAGAAAGAAACATCCATGCCTTTGACTGCGTAAGGCAATTGGAAGAACTTTTTGCCCCTGTGGAAAGATTTACAAATATTGATAAGAGTAAAATAGAGTGTCAGCAAAGGTACAGGTTGCAAAGATATACCTGATACGTTGTTGAATAATTGAAAATAAAGATTGTTTTGCTAATGCAGCTTTACTATTAGACTTTCATTACTGATTTCATTATAAAATCTATACTGAGTCACCTGTTTTTGAATCGTTCAATAGATATAGATTCTTTGAAGATAATAGAACCAGCTAAGGCTTTCTTTGATTACAATTGTTGAGTTATCAAGCCAATATCCTATACTATTAAACGAGCAACTTCTGTTTATATGCTTGGATGTTTAGATGTTTGCATTTCACCGGATCTCGAAAATGACTCTAACGATTCTCACGAAATTCAGAACATACTAGGTTTATAATATGAAGATTCGATTGCACTAGGTCTCATCTCTGGAAAACTCGCTAAAGGACATTAAAAGGATAACTATTATTATTCATCCTTGGAAAAACAGCTGAAAATAATTATTTCGTCGTCTGTTGATGATGGACTTGAGTGAGCGAGTTCATGTGTGTGGGACTGTATCAAAATTATGACTCAGCTGTTGAACTTCTTTAATCATTCAATCAGGTATTTTAGTGCCGGTAGCAAAAAAGCCGGGTTATTTTCAATCCTGATTAATTCCAGTGGATCCATCTTTTTTAAATGGTCTTCTCTGATTTGGCTTACATGAAGTTAATCAGGATTAAAATTTAACCGGCTTTTGTGCAACCGGGCCTTTGTGAGGGAAATTTTTGCATTCCTCTGGGAATTAATCTCAATTTACTGTGATTAGATAGAACATTTCTGTATAAACTATGAATGTTATTATAAATTCTTCTTTTGTAATAAATATTTTATGCTTTTGTACTCCAGAGCGAAGCTCGGTCCCCGATATTTAATATAATATGCACAATCATCAGATGGAAATTAAATTTGTAAGAAGTCAAAAGTAAATCATTTCAATTTTAATTAGTAACTTGAAATTTATGTTACAATGTACTTACATATAGGCTACAGAAGTTTACAAGAAATAGTTTTTCAATTTTCTTCAAGTGAGAGAAAAACATCACCACTCTGCCTCTGAGATTCATGATTTTGAACAGGAAAACAAAAAATATTGATGTTCCTACCTGTTTAAAATATATATAAAATGAAAACTATTGACTCACTTTTTTGCCATCTGCTCGATGTTGTAGCCAGGACTTGGATCGTTTGACAGCTTCAGAACTCGCGCAAACCGATCCAAACAATTGCCGACAGCGATATCAATGGTTTCTCCAAAAATGCGGTACCTATTTCTGGCATACGATATCACTTGGGTGTTACCTCCACTCACATACAGAACTGTAGGATTATCACTGTTGGTAACCACTCGCCCCATTTCAATATCTTCATATGGTGGTCAAGAAAAAATATAGGCCTATCTATATTTTGGATAGGAAATATACAAAGTTTACTGGACTAACATGAATTGATAGCTTCAAGTATTGTGATTTGGTATTTTTCAAAAATTGGACAATGTTTATAAAAAATACACATCCACTAATATTGTTGACAGAAATTGGACGTAATTTTCTATCCTGAAAAATTGAAAAATTAGAGAGAGTTTTGAAAAACTATTTTAAAATGAAAATGGCGATAAAAGGTAGCTTATTAACTAATGTGCTGTTTATGCGATAACCATCTAGAATTGAATTATAGTACTACGCTTCACATTTGCTACAAAGCTCAGGTAAAATAAATGGTATCATTAAAATAAATTATACATGATCATCTGCAGCTTGTCGCAAGAACTGAGTAAACTTCAGGATCCTGAGAAGCTGCAAGGTTTTGTCTTGAACTACAGTGGAGCAGTTTGTCTTGAAGCTTGAGCAGTTATTTATATACTACAGGTAACCAGCCGACTCTCCCGCATTTGCTTCCTGCTGCTCAGGATGAGGTGCCTGGTGACTGAAAGGTATCTTGTGATGATGTATCACGCTCTCTTCCATTGTCAAATCCCCTATAGATTGCCCCTGAGGGGTCCTCACTCGGCGGGGCTGCAAAAGAGAGTTGTAAGATTAATAACAGGCAGCGACCACCTTGCCCACTGCAAGCCTATCTTTGCTCGCCTTGATGTGCTGACGGTCCTCAGCCATTACATCCTCCTGTACGTGGTGTATTTCAAGCTATGCTGTATCCTGCATACTCTGGCTATCCGTAGTGACATTCACACACGGTGTCTGGTGTGGCATTGAATGTCACTACGGATGTTGGATGTCTCCAGGAGACGCCTCCATCCATCGCAGTCCAGATTTCTGCTTTGAAATTCGTTAAGTTGCTGCCTCCTGGTGTAAAGCAGTTGAATGAGGTCACCTTCAAGAGAACCGTCAGAAAACAGCTATGTGACAAGGCATTATTATTATTATGTGAATGAATTCATGAGTGTTGATTTGAATTTCTATTAAAAGTGGTATCTGTTTTATCTGCCATCTGAATAGTTGTTGTGTAGTTATGTGTACTGAAATTTAATTTTATAACGCCATCTTCCCACACGTGTAGGTAATGGATGAAGCAGATTAAAGGATACGTCCTATACAATGATTAACACCAACGATTGGTTTATTCCACAACTGGGCAACACATCGAGCAACCACTGCCACTGAGACAAGAGGTGCTCCATTCCTGGCCCCTTTGTGTAGCATACCACATCTATGTCTTTGGGTTCTATTTTAGCTTTATCCAAAGCTTCTTGCAATACATCCAGGATATTATCTCGATGATGTTGAGCTGTAGCCTTGGGCATAAAACCTGCAAAGATATGATGCAAAAATGTTGAGTAAGAGGATATTTCAATTTTTTAGAAATTGGTAGAGAATAATCTAAATTGTTAATAACTCTGATTTAAGATTGAGCTCATCAACTTATTCAATCTTCAAGAGATAGGCCTATTTGAAATTATTTCAATCGACTAGACATTTTTTAAAACAAAAAATACTTTTCTTTCAACAAAAATCTGAGAACGTTTGGCCGGCTCTCAATCTACATTAATATTTTAAACTGACAAGTGACATTTTGACTCGAAGCCGGTTCAACATAGGAGGGAAATGAAACTTAGATATACTATATTTATGTAAGTAGAAATACTGATTAAGCAAGAGTCTGTAAAGTTAATTCAAATGTATTACCTTCGCCTGGAGGAGTTATAAAAGTTCTTCTACAATTTGAAAGAACATTTCCATCTTGAACTATTCCAATACCAAGTTTATTAGCACTGCCTTCAAACCCTATTGAAATTACCATATTAATAAGGACTTTAATTACTAATCTATATAAAAAACTTATATTTAATCACAAAGAAATAGAAAACTAATAAACGTCTTTCCAATTAAGACAAATGAGAAAAAACACAATTTCACTGAAACATAACCTAAAATTTTTGAAGTTTGAACAACACAGAAGGACAACAGCGCACTCTGCTTTCTGCAAATTCTCTCTATGAAATACAATCAGCTGACGGCAACTTCCGTGCTTCCGCAGCTGTGAGCCGTCATATGGATAGTCTATTCTTTTCTGCTTTTCTCTATTGTGTCATTCCTCATTCATATCGTCTACGTCTATCGACAAATTGTCATTTTTCATTGTCTAGGATAAATTATTATTTATTGTGCACTTTTCATGGATACTACGTTCAAATAGTAAAATTCTCTGCGGAGTCGGTCGTTGATAGCTTTGTTCACGTTTTATTCAACCAAATGTTCTAATAGCTACATTTCTGAGCAAAATGTCTTGGTTTGAAGTATCATCAGTTTTTAGAAATATTCAATCCTCTTTTCTCAACTCCATTACAAATAACAATAAAGTCATCGAAGAGAAACAGCTCAAATATACCGATTGTGCTGTTATTTGCCGTGAGGAGGATTTAATTTTGTATCAAAATCAGACCTCTTCCGATATAAAATATGACATTGTGCTCTTGAGGCCTCACTCGGATCAAGCTTACAGGTTAGTAAAAACATAACCTTTTACAATTTGTAAATGTATGCATGTGTCTAAAAATGAAGATTCATTAATTTTTTGATTTTCAGTTTAGAATGTGTCACTTTACTAATCAAGTAATAGGGATACAGAACATAAAAAATAATTTTTAAAGCAAAACTTCAACTATTCTCTCCAGGTGCAAGCCGTGGAAAAATCATATCGGTTTTCCTTTATTTTTCTTTGATTATTTAAAATCCTTTATCTTGACCGTGTATTTTTATTTTATATCCTCAGTCAAAGAAGGATTTAACCCAATCATGTTAACCCTTGCGTCAAAGGATTAAAAATAATAAGTTAACAAAGTGGACTAATCGTTGCACCCTTCAGCTTGCTAGCGCTGTCCAAGAATCGTATTATAGAATATACTATCCTTGAGCGCTGTCGGGTTGCAATAATAATATTGATAGTAACAATAGTATTTGTTAACAACATAGACAGACTATTTACTCTAGAAATGTCCTCAGTATTTCTAGAATTGCCTCAGGTAGACTTCAGAATTATGCTCACAGAATTAGAAGTAGGGGGAATATCGACGTATACAGATGTAGACTTTCCAAAGTAATAACCTGTTTCCCTATACTGACAAGAAAGATTCCTAATAAAATAGCTGCTTCTCTTCAAACTGTATGGTACAACAGTTTCAAAAATAATTACATTGGCTTATTGAAAAGAGTTATTAAAGCGTGAGTGTCCCCAGGACAACCTGAGTGATCTATCCTCAACTCTGCTCTTGCCACTCAAGTGACATAAGTTTTTATTATTTATTTTTTCACAATTTCAGTCAAGTATTGACTATTTGGTGTTTTTGTTTATGATGCGATTCATCCAGGGATGCCTGGGCATTTATGAAGAGATTGGAAATTGAAAAATTGGAACTTCCAGAAGAAAAACGCAACTTAGATCTTGACTGGCTACCTAGTTGAGCAAGCTGCTATAAGTTTTCCCCAATCTTCAATAAGGAAGGTTCAGTCTGAGCCTGTTCCTGATGTCATGCATCCACGCTAGGAAAAGCTGTTATAGCAGACTAGAAAATGTAAAAATTGAAGACTGTCAAAATAAGCTCTTTCATAAACAGTGGCTTGCAATTTACCAGATAATCAACCCCACACAAAACACTTATGGATTTCTACTGTCCTTTTCTACAATATCCTTTTCTTTCAATATCCTATCCTTACTAACTTCATAGCCTATGTATTGTGTTTTTGCATTCACCACCCCATAGTGTGATACCATAAGTCATCTCACTCCGGAAGAAGTGTGGGTTTGAATCCCGCCGGTAGGCATGGTAGTTTGATCATCTCGTATTATAGGCACTTAGGATAAAGAACTGTTGCACTTTGTCTAAGCATCATCTTTTGCCTTTCAATTCTATTCATTTTTACGTTTAAATTAAAAGACGTGTACAGAATACTTTAGTTACAATAAATAATATAAAGGTAAATTACATTATCATCATCTTTTGCCTTTCAATTCAATTCATTTTTACGTTTAAATTAAAAGACGTGTACAGAATACTTTGGTTACAATAAATAATATAAAGGTAAATTACATTACTGGATTTTTTTCACTATTTGTTGGAGAGTGCGTAATTGAGATAAAGCTGCCTGAATGGAGAGAGAGATAGAGAGAGCGAGAGAGAGAGCTAAAAAAATAAAAATAGCAAAAAACTTTCATTTGGACATGGGCCTCAATGAATAAAGCTAATGAAGCTAAATTAGTTTAGAAACGCACCAGTGATTATTTATGATTTAAGCTACAGATTTTTTTAATTTTTTTGGGGGAGTCGCGTTTTTACTTTCCTTGCCCTATTACCATAGGTAAGGAAAGTATTGCTTTCCAAAAAAAATTAAGGTACCCTAATTTCATGTTTTCTATACGTTTCAAGGTCCCCTGAGTCCAAAAAAATGATTTTTGGGTGTTGGTCTGTGTGTGTGTATGTGTGTATGTGTGGTGTGTGTATGTCTGTGAACACGATAACTCCATTCCTAATTAATCGATTGACTTGATATTTTAAACTTGAGGTCCTTATACCATGAGGATCCGACAATAAGAAATTCAATAAAATCCAATTCAAGATGGCGGAAAAATGGCGGATAATTACTAAAAAACCATGTTTTTCACGTTTTTCTCGAAAACGGCTCTAACGATTTTCTTCAAATTTATACCATGGATAGCTATTTATAAGCCCTATCAACTGACATGAGTCTCATTCCTGGGAAAATTTCAGGAGCTCCGTAATATTCTTGAGAAAAATGGCGGATAATGACTAAAAATCCATGTTTTTCACGGTTTTCTCGAAAACGGCTCTAACGATTTTCTTCAAATTTATACCATGGATAGCTATTTATAAGCCCTATCAACTGGCATGAGTCTCATTTCTGAGAAAATTTCAGGAGCTCCATAATATTCTTGAGAAAAATGGCGGATAATGACTAGAAATCCATGTTTTTTTCACCGTTTTCTCGAAAACGGCTCTAACGATTTTCTTCAATTTATACCATGGATAGCTATTCATAAGCCCTATCAACTGACATGAGTCTCATTTCTGAGAAAATTTCAGGAGCTCCGTAATATTATTGAGAAAAATGGCGAATAATCACTAAAAACCATGTTTTTCACGGTTTTCTCGAAAACGGCTCTAACGATTTTCTTCAAATTTATACCATGGATAGCTATTTATAAGCCCTATCAACTGACATGAGTCTCATTTCTGGGAAAATTTCAGGAGCTCCGTAATATTATTGAAAAAAAATGGCGAATAATGACTAAAAACCATGTTTTTCACGATTTTCTCAAATGGCTCTAACGATTTTTTTCAAATTCATACCCTGTAGTTATCTATCAGATCTATCACTGGCATGAGTCTCTTTCCTGGGAACTAATGGGGGGTCCACTCTATCCTTGAGAAATGGACTTTGTAACCTCCATCTCGTGCATGAGGTAGGTAGGTAGAGCAGTTTATAAAAAGTTACACAGTCATAGTCCAAGATATTTCATCTGTAGAACAGCTGTTTTGACTACTTTGAAAAAATCATCTAATTCCACATTTACACGAAGGTAAAAGTACTCTGGAAACATATATTATATATACACATATACAGTAGGCTGATCGTAGTTGCAAATAGTATGTTGCCGCCAATAATTGGCATGATGTTATTCCCCTAAATTATTCTCGTTGAGATTGAGGCTTACAGTTCAATGAGCAAGAAAGTTGTGTGAGTGTACCACACCAGATTTTTATTTCTTGATTATTCAATACACTAAAACTACATAGCCTTTGTCTTGTGTTATTGCATGCTACTCCTAAATAAATCCTTAATCATGAACATCCAATTTTTCTCGATTTGTTTCACTCATTCTGTCTATGGACTTACTTTTATATCTATATTGTGTTTTTGCATGCAACACACCATAGTGTGATACCATAACTCATCTCACTCCGGAAGAAGTGTGGGTTTGAATCCCGCCGGTAGGTATGGCTATGACTTCCAAGACTCCACATTGTTGAGAAGGCCAAATAAATAAATTGAGTATCTTTCTCCTCTTTAAGATGATCAAGTATACTTTATATACTTTCCTTATTCATGCTGTTCATTTGATACCTTTATTTTGATTTTTTTATACTTATACTGTGATTTTCCATTTCAGTTTGCACAGATCAAAAGAGCTTGATGAGGCTCAGTGCAGTACATTGCTCTCAAAGACAAATTACCTTGTTGGTCAGCGTGATGCCCTCTGTGAGTATTATAAAACCATTTTTCCTATTTATTCATCAATAAATACCATGTCTTTTCATATTCAATCAATAATTGCCCGTTGCGAAAGAATTATTTTTAAAATCAAGGAACAATAATCTGAAAATCTTGTATCTTCGATCTAATAGTTTTTAATTATTGCTTTGATCTGTAAACATTTAATCATTTTTTCAAAATCTATTTGAGTTTTCCTTGCGAATTGATAGTTGCTGATTAAAATTGGAATGTGCCAAATTTTACGCATTCCACTGTTATAACTAGTCGACACTGCGTCATTTTGAAATCCACATGTAAGATCTAAACAAATTGGTAGTTAATAGTTGATAATGAAGGATCTCCACTAGTCTCTATATTTTTCCAGGCTGTACCGCAAACAGTATACAGAGATAGTTGACTTATTGAGAGAAAAGCAATCATGGAGTGTAGGACATATGATTGTACCTTTCAAATGGAGTAACTGTGTCACTCATCCAATAATCCAGAGGTAAGCACTCACAACTTTATAGACTCATTTCATCAATGAATTACATATTTCATTTCAGATCATTTTATTTATGAATAAGAATTTCAGATTTTTTATGAGAAACTCAACATTCAAATTAAAATATTTATTAATTTTAAAGTTGAATTGTAATAAATTATTTTTTCAATAGTTGATGTTTCAAGCCAGATATTCATTAATCATTCACTTTAAAAATTGATCGAAATTATTGAAGTAGCGCACTATTTATTGATAATAGTTTAAATGAAGTACGCCCTCTTAGCAAACAGTAGGTGTGTATAAACACTACGATTTGGAAATTGCGTGCATTAATTTACTGTGGATCTTTGAGTTTTTTCGTCAGGAATTATTTCTCATGAGGAATTAGCAATAGCTGCACTTATAACAATATTGAGTAATACTATTGACATTTGTACACAATCATGTATATTGTCTTATTCCTAATGTAATTCAACGCAAACAATATATTATCATGACTACATTGTAGTCACAGGATATCTTATAGTTTATTAACATTAATAAGTATGACTATAGCTGAAACAATATTAATATTATTTATATAATTAATGAATTCTTCATATAATCACAGGCTATCTTAGTTTTATTCATCATTAAAATCTACTTATCAAATTTATTATTTACTATGTATAACAACTATTTTAAAACATGAAATGGATTGAACACATTTTTTAATTATTAATAATATAAATATGTATAACAACTATTTTAAAACATAAAAATGACACTTCCGAACTAGTTTTTTTTTTATTTTATATAAAAGGTTTTTTTTTCAAAAAAGGTAACTATGGGATTATTTTTCAACTAACAAATTAAGTAGGTAGCCCTAAAAAAATACGAGTTAGAATGTAACTATATTGAAATAACTTCAGCTAATCTACTCTTATTCATCCTACTAGCCGTCAGCTCGCTTCTCTCGCCAGGAGGCTCCGCCCCCTGGACCCCAGACTGGATCGTCCAAGAATAAGATCAGCAGGCTCGCTTCACTCGCCGCATTTTTCATTTGATCATTTTTATCATATGTTAGGACGATCCATCGGGGGTCCAGACTAAACGTCTGGCTAAACGGATATGGCGAGCGAAGCGAGCCTGACGGCTAGTAATATAATATTCCCAGAATAGCTCTGATTGAAGTAGCAGTGCTCAATCAATTTTTCCGCGATAAATGCATTTCAATCTTCAACGTGGTGCCAACCTAACAAGTCAACTCAACTTAATGCTAACCTGACAAATTTATAATTTAGTTACCAGTTAACACTGTTTCGAAGAGGTACTCTCTCTAGATTATAGTTAAATATTAACGTAATTATGGTATGAACATTTTTCAATTATAATTGAGAGAATAAGAAGATATACATGCTAAAAGACGAACTTTAAACCCTTAAAAACCACTCTTAGAGTTAAAATATTGCCAAAAGATTTCTTAGTGCGCCTCTAAAGGGCCAACTGAACAAACCTACCAAATTTGAACGTTTTTGTCCGGTAGATTTTTAGTTCGCGAGTGAGTGAGTGAATCAGTCATCAGTCAGTGAGTGAATGTCATTTCACTTTTATATATAGCAGAAATCATTTTCAAATCAATCCTGATCAGGAATTGTTTTCTCAAATAATCAAATATTATCATCGCGCTTCATTTTTAGCTTCTCAAATGTGTCAGATCTTAAATCAATCTGTAATCAGAAATATTTTCTCAAATAATCAAAATAATGATCATGTTGCGCTTAATTTTTCAGCTTCTTAAATGTGTCCGATCTTGAAACTGGGATGACTCCTATCCAACTTGCCATACAGAATAGAGATATAGCATTGTGAGACAATTAATCGTAGCCAATGCCTCCCTGGCCTTCTAGATAACCAACGAAACTCAGTTTTCCATTACGCTGCTAGTTCCAATAAAGAATAGCTTTGGTGAGTAAATAAACCAAATTGCTTAGTAATTTTAATCAGCCTATGACTAGTTTTCATATTCAACTCGTCTTATTTACCATTCATTTTTTGTTGAATTTTTAATGGATCCAGTAATTAATCTTAAGCTATGAATTGTAATTGTAACATCGCCTATCATGTTCATTAAAATTATAACTTAATTTTAATTTCGTAGTCTACTTCGTGTAAAGTGTCTATAATTATTTTAATGTTTCTCGAATAGAATTCATTAAATAATAATTGGAAGCCTAATAGTCTATTAGAGATCAAGTCATCGAGGCCTGTCACCTTTACCTTCATTCTAGGTATTCGATCTTCTTCAAACCCAATAATTTAAAATGTACATAACTCTTACGCTTGACGACAGCGATAGGCCTATTAAGAGACTGGTTTCTCATAATTAGAAAATGCATTTTTCAATGAATTTGTTAAAGTGTGTAGTTCAAAATCATATCACAAACACAAATGAGCAATGATACATTTGGAATGTCGTACAAATTAGAATTGGAACCGTTTTGGGCTTGATCCTGTGGTAATATTATGAAAGCTGTGTAACTCTGAATAATTGAATTAAATTTGTCACACATTCTGATGTAAAGTAACACGAAGACCATATTATAATATCACTCATAGATACTATAATACAGTAAAAAGTTGTTTAGCAAAGATAAAGAAGCTATAACATGTGGTTGCAACTATTTAAAATCTATATAAACTCGTACAACTTGATAGTTGTTCGAAAACATAGTTTTGAGAGTGGGAATTATCGTGATACTGTTGAGAAAATAGGTATAATTTTATGGAAGACTTGATATAGTCAATATCCGTTTTATCATCTCATTTGCTACAATATTTAAATTAATTATTCGTACTTCTGTATTGTTTCAGGCGTTAGTAGAAGCGAAAACCGAAGATGAGGTGAAAAAGTTCCTGAACGAACGCAACGCAGACGGCTACACCCTCTGCACATCGCATGCCAGACCGACACCCCGACTGCGTGAAGACATTCCTGCAGAGTGGCGCCGACTGCAACATCACAGCTGCCAAGTTCACCCCACCTCACAGCAGCGCCACAGTTCACCCGCTATGTGGCCGATTTCATTAAAGCCAATCAAACAAATTGCACATCCAGGTAACTACCAAGTCCAGCTCTTTCCAACAACATGTTATTTGTAAATTCCTATAATATAGCTCGTATATTGATAAAATTATAAGGTGTTTTAATAGAGTGAATTAGATCTTATAAGCCGGCACTACGACAGACAAGTGTGTCGAAGATGTGTGAACGGACATGTCTTCGAACGAAAATGACATTCACGCGAAACACTTCGAACAAAAATTGCTGTTCGACAGCAGCTCCTAACATACAATAAACTACCAATACCGTAATAAAAAAAGCCACTGGAAAAATTGATACAAAGTAATTTATTCTCGAATAGATCAGCGAAGAAAAAAATCAACAATAATCGAATATACAAAAACCTAACCTCAAAACATTTGTTCGAAGCCTTTCGTCGATGACACAACTTGTCTGACGAACTGTGTGTTTCACACCTTAGACCAGTTATAGAATAGACACGGCCCATTGTATATTCTTACTGAAAGTCGATGAAGCCAACATCTACTGCCATATCACCATATCGTGACGTCAGCATCGGATAGAAAACTTTTCTGTAAAGTTTTGTTTGCATTGCTTTCCATAGCAGATTGTGTCTATTGCGGGAGTGCAGCGGAGTTTACCATTTTGATAAATAATCTTTACATCCTGAAATAGACACAATCTGAAAGTTTTCTATCCGATGATGACGTCACGATTTGGCGATATAGCAGTAGATGTTGGCTTCAGTGGCTAGACTTCCCAGCGTGTCTATTCTATAACTGGTCTAATGTTCACACATGTGTTTCACATAAGTTTCGACATACTTGTCCTGTCGTTAGTTGCCGACCTTAGATTAATACAGTCTATCCATTTTATTTATCCTCCTCACTCCTCATCTGAAGATTCCTCCACCTCTGGTGTTTTCCATTTTTTTTACTTCTGGAGGAGAGCCCTCATAAGTCTTCTTTGACCTGTGCGTAAGAATAAAATTATCCCACTTCACTCATATTTATATGATTGACATGATTAGTGCAGTCTATCTTAGTTATTTATGTATGATTCAGTTAGTATGAATATGAGTGGATCTACAATAGTGAACTCTGAGCCACTAGAAGTGATTTTTTAAACCCATTACTGATTTTTGGTAAAGTGATCACCTACCCACCAATTTCTCAAACATTATGGAATGTTGCTAACTTGAAGGACTTTTTGCAGATGAAACCATCATCAACTGATTTCATCCTCCTGCTACTTCTCGTTTATTTTGTTTCTCTAATAATTATTGATATTGTAGGATATGAAATTTGGTGGCACTCCTTTGCATTGGTCTTGCCTCTCGAGAAGTGATCGAACCTTGGTTGACAGAAACTGTGATGTGAATGCTCTGAATTTCGACGGAAAAACTGCTCTCCCCATGATGGTGAGTCAAAAACGTTACTACTCTGTAATATTCTGTTGGTTTTGTTGATGGCAGATCATTGTATGAAGAATTCATAGATTATACAAATAAGTTGACTAGATATCTAGTATATCTAGATATCATTTAATATCTTTGAATATTAAATGAATTGCAATCTACAGAATCTGATTTAATACGGTCCAGATTATAAATTTTCAAGTCATGTGTGCTATAGAATATTTGTTAACTTCTTATCCATGCTAAGATACTACAGCGTGAATAATTCAATAGAGTTCTCCTATTTGTTATATTATTCCATGAGATCATTGAAGAAAATCTTAAGTTTTATAATTATTTCTATAAAGTATTTTGCCAAGTATATTACTTGCGAAAAACTGTCAATGTCCACTACCGTTGCAATTTCTATGTGTGGCATTTTTTTTCTTG